>NW_028221786.1:0-64254 GCF_014529385.1 Adiantum capillus-veneris
ACTTCTTGTTGGTTTCCATCTTAGTGGTCGTTTTGGTCTCCCATGGTTTCAACTGAATTAGAATCCTCTTCAGCGTTGTTCATATATATGAGGTCGTCACCAGTCCTATGTTGGTCTTTGAATGGGGTCTGACTTCGCTGCTTTTTGCAATCTCTTCCTTCGTGTTTTCTTCTTTTTCTGAGATTGGGCAATTGATGCCGTGTCTCTTTCCTCAAGAATATAATTTTGTTTCTGGAGCATCGATCGTGTGAGTACGTTTATTGGTACACAGGTGTACTTTGTGATGGCTCCTCGGTAACTTCAATCAAGTTTAATGGCGTGATCTTCGGTGCATTTGTATTATTTGGACATTGGGCAATCAAATGATCTATGCCACATCGATGACACATGAGTATCGGCATTGTAGACGTGCTCGCTTGATTGGTTTGCATTAGTGTGGCATTCTTTGTAGCCTAATAGACACTCGGCTACACATGATGTGGACCTCCACACTCTAGACATTGAAGAGGTGGTCTCTTAGCAGTGTAATTGATATTTTGTCCTCTTGCCGCAAGAGCAGCTCTCGTGGATCACGAAACACCCTATCGCCTACGACGGACGTCGTATTATTTATTTAGATAGAGTCAGGCACCGCGCTTGTCGGTCCAATAGGAAAAGGGTAGAGTGATCGCCGATGAAGGCGAACTCTAACTCGAACATGCAAGGGTTAGTTGTCTAAGCATGGGCGCCCAAATGTGAATGGGGCGAGCTCATATAAAAGTCACCTAAACCTAAAATTGACCTATTCTCTCTCAGTGGCAATAGAAGAAGTGCTCTTGCCCTATCTCATCATCCCCATCTCATTGTGTGCTCACAGGTGTGTGTGTGTGTGTGTGTGTGTGTGTGTGTGTGCGCGCGCGCGCGTGCGCTTGAGGGAGAGAGGGGGAGAGTGTGTGTGTGATCGAGCATTGCGACGGCACCTGCGGCGGCGAGGCGGTTTGAGCGCAGTACGGTGGCGGCTCCCTCTTCTTCGCGGCGAGGAATCCCTTCAAGCAACGCAGGGAGGTGAGTGACACACCCCTGCTCTCTGTGAGCTTGCTAGGCCTGCTAGTTGTGTGCTTGCAACCTTCGTGGCTCGCACAAAGTGCTCGGCAAGTCCCTAGCTCCGACACGTGCGGCAGGACGCGCACATTTTTGGCGCCGTTGCCGGGGAGTTGCCCTGCACCAAGCTCCGGAAGCACTCTGTGCTGCCCTATGAAGACACCAAGCTTAAGTAGGAAGGTTGTGCTATTTCCTTTAGCTCAACTCATTTTTGCACACACACACAGTTCATTTCGTCTGTGCACAGCTAGTCCATTTCGTTTTCTGCACAAAAACAGAGAATATCGATTTCTGCACACAAAAAAAACAGAAAAAAATAAAAAAACAAAAATGACAGAAAATGTATAAAATGCAATGGCTAAAAAATAAATTTGATTTATTGGCGGGGGGAATATTTTAAGTTTGTCCAAAAAGGTAGATTGGGATCATTTGATGAGCTTGAACTTGAGCTTGGGCATGGTCTTGGTCTTATGATATAAGGTAAATGCTATTCACTATATAATAGGCTAGCTCAGTGAAAGGAGAAAGCATGTGGGGCAAAGCCTTCACCTTTCCCTCCACAAGTCACCCTTCAACTTTCTATTTTAAGCCATGTGCCTAACTAGAAACTAAGAGAAATTGACTGTTTTAGGGACTTTGGGACTTCCGATAGTCAAACAGTGTTCTGTAAAGTGCGCCTAGATCTCCTAGCGCGATACGCTCGTTTCGAGCTATCACACATCCCAATCCGTTTTTCGAACTTCAAAAAACATCAAAAACAAGAAAAAATCAAGTAGAAAACGGGGTGCAAAACACCCACAAAACAAAGCAAGTAACCTTTGAGGGTACTTGTAGACACTTGTAGGGCGCCCAAAGCACATGTATCTACGCTCTGGTTGTGTGCTAGAGTCCGAACAACTAGCTAGTGCTTCGATTTACAGGGGTACTCACTATCCCTTCCACGCTAGGGTCTAGGCCTCGGTGGGACCCAAGGTAGTGCAACCCAAGACCCAAATATAGCAGCTAGCGACTCTTCCTCTGACTACGATATTATGGAAGATCATCTTACACAAAGCCCTGGGGAACAAATGAAACCGTACTAGCTGGGCCCAACAACCTGGAACTAGTGTTTTTAGCCTTTTGATGGAAACTTTTTGTAGAGCTACGCCGCTCTGAACCTGCGGCTAGTGAAGTAAACGAAGGCAGTGGGGAAGTAGAATCACCATTCACATCTCCTGTAGACCCCACACTCCCTCAGAGTGTCCACGTGGACATTCTACCTATCTCATTTAATGAGGGCCCTACCAAGCTACCACCTTCCAAAGTCGCCTCTAAGGTAGCAGTGACTAAAAGTCAAAACACGGGAAGCAACATTGCATCCACCTCACGGCAACCCTCTAGTACACCAAGTTTGGACGGGGTATTTCTCAATGAAAATTGGGAATATGACCTACACACAGAGACTTTGCCCACCTATACATGGGCTACATATACCATGTGGGTCGGTTAGAAGTTTACAATCCACATCTAGTGCCACTAGTCTAGAGGAACAACAACAGATGATCTGCAATGTCATCCATAGGATTATCCATTCCGAGAGGCAAAATCGAGGAATGAACATACCTTCGATGGTCCTATGCGATTTTTAGACACGGGCAAAGGGAAACAAACCACTCTATCACAAATGGAGACTCCCCCAAGTGAGTCCCATCGATCCTCCATATGTTTTGTCGCCAGGGGGTCTCAATGCAATCTGAGCCCACAAGGATAGCTTTACTTTTCCAAGTCTAGCCCATTTTCCCTGGATGACACCACGATACCATGTCTACCCAATGATGGGCATGCAAGAACACACCATGGACCTCAATTGTTACTAAAGCACCGCTACATGGTACTCAATGCCTGCAATAGTACCTACAAGTAACATTTAATGGCCTAATAACTTGTGTGTAGCGGAAACGAGCATGAACATAGTGGTCATTTCATTAGAATAGATTCCTAATGAGAATTACAAGAGTGCTTGGGTGGAGAGAGCAACAAAAAGCATAACACCTAGTTAGATAGCATCGACAATACTTTTAAAAGAGAGAGAAATTAAGCTAATGACAACAGTTGAGGACCGGATTTGCATGAAGCCGGTCCCCCCTCCAAAAGGCTTTGTATTATGGTTTCTCCCATCAAGAGAGACATTGTACAATACAATTCTTTGTGTTCCTTCAAGACTAGCTAGTGCAATGAAGATGAAAGCTTCATGCACTAAGCAAAACACTTAGCAAACACAACTTGAATTATCCCCGTTCTCAGACCCAAGACCTCACACCTTCCAAGATGGTGAGAGCTAGCAGGGTATGAGAGTAGATTGAGAGGAAGAAGGAGTATCTTACGAGAAAGATGTACATCTCCTCACATAATCACTCATATTAGCATAGCTTAGCTTAGTAATTAGCTTGGTAGAGGAGATGAGCATGCATTGAAGCTTGGCTCTTGGTTGGATTTGCATCCACATGCCAAGAGTGTGTTGATGTAGGCTTCTATCTCACAAGCTTGGAGTAGGTGATGAGCTCTCCATTAAAGCTTGGGAAGAGATACTCTTCTCTTCTTTCACTCACACATATTGTGTGAGTGTGTGTTTCATAATGCCTTGCAAAAATCAGCCCCCCCTCTCTCTTGGGCGAGCCCTCTTGCTATTTGCTCTTGCTGACCCTCATTGGACTCCCCAAGTCAAGCCAATGACTATTAAGCAGCATAAGTGATAGCCTTCTGACATGTGTCCCCCTTTCCCCTTTTGTGAGAGCTTTAGGTAATTAAATAATTAAACTAAACTCTCATTGCACCCTTTGCCTCTTGGCCAAGAGGAATCAGGCAAGCCATTGGGCTCCTGAATGCTCATTGGACCCCTTGTGAGACTGCCCAATAGTCTTCTAGGAGACTTAATTCTCATTGGTTTCTTTTATTAAATGTTTTTAAATTAATTAAACTAGATTTACTCTAGCTTAATTCTCATTGGTCCACTTCAAGGGTCATCCAATAGAAACTGGGCACACCTTGTGGGCATCTGGCCTAGGGAGCTGACATGTGTCCTCATTCCCTTTGTGCAAAGGGAGCTTGTGTGTGTGTGTGTGGCTTTCTCTCTCTCTCATCCCCTAGAAAAGGCTTCGCCCCCTCCCATGTAGGGATATGTGTTGACTTTGGAGAGCACACAAAGCATCCAATTCCCCTAAGCTTTAACCCTTGGACACAAACCTTTGAATTTTGGAACCTTAGCATTTTGGAAGTCTTAATGGGCTTAACCTTAGGGTCTTTTTAGCCATTGTTTCACATGGCTCTTTTGCAGATGCCCCCCCCTTTGGATCCCTATACTGTGGCCGGTGTGCTAGCTTAACCAATATTCTAGCCTTTTCTCCCCTGGAACTTCCCACATTAAATGATCAGTTTAATATGAGAAAATCATTTAGGAGAATTAGATATTGATTATTATGACATTACCTCTCTCTTGAAATCATAGTCGTCCTCGACTATGGTGTAGAGAAGATAAAGCATATTCATGAGTCCTTTTCTTAGCGGGTAGAGGATCCCTATGTTACCCTACGACATCATTCCACAATGGATGACTAGTCCATTTGGCGCTTGAGAGCCTTAGGCTGCCGCAAGCATGTCTGCACATTAGTCCTATCAGTCTTCCATAATAGAGTGACAAGCTCTACTTGGTGTTGGGAGACGTCGTCTCCGCAAACTTGATCTAAGCATGCATACTACTTCATTTTGTGCACAATAAAGAAAAAGAGAGTCTTATAAGACAAAAACTTTGTTCATTTTTAACATTTTGTACATTTTCTTACTCTTGGGAAGCATTGTAAGCATTGACAAGGTTTAGGTTATCCTTTAATTGTATGCCTTGCATCCATCTAGCATCTTCAAAAGGATAATTCTTAAACTTAATAAGATATCGTCGGATAGTCTTACCGCCTCTTAGTACCTTGTCTTCATGTCGGAGAATGGACTCGGGCTGCAGCACCTCCTCTTGGTCCTCGATCTCCGGCGGGTCTTCAATAGTTGGTTCTTGAGGTGTCTCTCCTTTGTAAGGCTTTAAGAGGCTCACATGGAAAGCATTGTGTATGAGCCAATGATTGGGCAACTTGAGTTGATAGGCCATCTCATTGATTGGCCTAAGAATCTGAAAGGGACCATAGTACCTTTTTGCTAGTTTAGCATAGTACTTTTGGTGGCCCGTAGGATTCTTGCCCGTCGTGTGCCTTAATCGAGCTTTGGGAAACTTTAACAAGACCCAATTGTTTTCTTTAAAGGCTTGGGCTCTTCTGTGCTTGTCAGCAGCAGCCTTTTGCCTTTGCTGTGAGATAGAGATAGCATCCTTAATCTTTGGAAAGATTCTTGTAGGTCTCTGCTATACTCATCTGCAGCGAAGATCTTCCCATGTACCTTAAGTAGCAAGGGACTTTTTGATCTTCCCTCAATTACCTCGAAAGGTGCTTTTTCCGTGGAAGTATGTACAGTGTTATTGTAAGCATACTCCACTAAGGGTAAGTACTTCTCCCATTGGGATCTTTGATCTACTTTCGTTACATAGGCTTTTAGTAGATCGAGAATGGTTAGGTTAGCTATTTCACTTTGGCCATCCGTTTGTGGATGATAGGCCGAAGAGAAGTTTAGCCTTGTCCCTAAATTCTCAAAGAGACCCTTCCAGAAATTACTGGTCATTCTAGGATCTCTATCCGACACTATGGACATTGGCAAGCCATGGTACTTGAAATTTGTGAAATGAAGAGGGTTGCCATTTGATGGGCTTTGATAGTCTTTTTGACAGGTATAAAATGAGCTTGTTTACTGAACCTGTCTACTATCGTCCATATTCCCGTATTCCCATGGATAGACTTAGGCAATCCAAAGATAAAATCCATGGATATGCTCTCCCATGGTGAATTAGGGATTGGCAAGGGTTGAAGCAATCCAAGTTGCTTCCCTCTATCAAATTTTGTCTTTTGGCATACCACACATTTAGAAACATACTCTTGTATGTTCACTTTCATGGTAGGCCAATAGAAATATGTTTCAATTCCCTTTAAGGTAGACTGAATCCCTCTATGCCCGCATAAGGTGAGCATGAGATTCATACATTACTTTCTCACGTAGTGAGTTAGTAACGCATAGTCTATTGCCATAGAGAAGATAACCATCTTGTAAGGTAAATGGTTCTTCTTTCTTCCCTAATGCAAGGGCTGAAATCACATCTCTAAAATCGGGATCAATAGCGTACTCATCTATCATTGAAGATAGATCATTGTGAGTTGCTATGGAAACCGCATTCACTCTCGGCCGTCTTGAGAGTGCATCATTACTTGATTATGCTTGCCAGCAATGTGAGCAATATGAAAATGAAATTGCGAAAGGAAATTTGTCCACCTCATTTGTTTGTCGGAGAGCTTGGTCTGCGTCATGAAGTACTTAAGACTTTGGTGATCCGTTCGCAGAATGAAAGGAGTCCCCAATAAATAGTGCTTCCATGAGTCTAAGGCATGTAGAACTGCAAGGAGTTCCTTTTCATATATGCCTAGAGCTTGCTCAACAGGGTTGAGCCTTCGACTCTCATAGCCTATGGCATGCCCTTCTTGGAGTAAAACAGCTCCAAGGCAATCACCACAAGCATCACATTGGACCTCAAATGGTTTTGAGAGATCCGGTAGTGTAAGCACAGGTTGAGAGATAAGCTTTTCTTTAAGCTTTTCAAAAGCATTGTTCTCCTTAGCAGACCATGTATACCTAACGCTTTTCTTTGTTAGGTCATGTAATGGTCCCGCAATTTGTGAGAACTTTTCTATGAAGCGTCTATAGTATGCACACATACCTATAAAGCTTCTTAGTTCATGAAGATTCCTTAGTTTAGGCCATCCTTTTATTACCTCTAACTTAGATGGATCCATTTGGATGCCATCTTGAGAGATAATATGACCTAAATACTGAATCTCTTGCAAGAAAAATTCACTTTTCTTTCGATTAACATAAAGTTTATTCTCTCTTAAAACTTGAAATATTACTTGAGGTGTTGCTTGTGTTCCTCCAATGAATTAGAGTAGATGATAATATCATCAAAGAACACTCCAGTGAAGGTTCGATGAGGCCTGAACAGCTTCTCCATCAAGCGGTTGAATGTGGCTGGTGCATTGGTCAAGCCAAAAGGCATGACAATGTATTCGTAAAGACCAAATGTGGTGCGAAATGCGGTCTTTACAATGTCTTGATCAACTATCCTTATTTGATGATAGCCACTTTTTAGGTCAATCCTACTGAAGTAGGTCGATCCTTGTAGCTTATCAAATAGGTCTTCTACCCGTGGAACGGGAAACCTATTCTTGATAGTGATCCTATTTAGTGCTCTATAGTCGACACACATACGATATGTGCCGTCTTTCTTTTGCACTAATAGCACAGGTGAGCAAAATGGAAGATGAGCTTGGCCTAACCATACCCTTCTCAACTAACTCATGCACTTGCCGCATAATCTCCTCTTGTTGAGCTTGAGAAACTCTATAAGGAGGTTTGTTAGGCGGTGAACTTCCTGGAAGAAGTTCGATTGCATGGTCATCATTACCTCGTTTAGGAGGTAGCTCACAAGGGATGTCGTCAATAAAAACATCTTGAAACCCCTTGAGAAAATTGGATAACTCTAATTCCTTTTGGTTGCTTTTATCTTCTTTTGCTAAAGCATTAGGTTCATTTTGAGAGTCTTTAACAAAAATCATGTACACGGAAATAGAGCTCTTTATTGACTTGTTGAAAGCTGGTGTATGTACAATGGGGATAGTGTTACCCATTCCTTAGCATCTATATACATGTTCTTTTTCCCTGAACTTAAAGGAGATTCTCCTTTTAGGAAATTTAACATGGCAGCCAGGCGGTCAAACCATGGTGCCCCTAGGATTACATCCTCATGCTTGAGAGGAGAGATAAAGAAGTCCTCTTTGTCCACATAGCCTTGGACATGAAGCCTCAATTTCCCGATTAAGGGAGTGACTGAAGCTTCTTGCCCCTTGAAGGCACTGTCTGCGGGTAGGACATCTCCCATCTCGTAGGATTGTATGCCTAGCTTGGTGGTTAACTCCATAGATATAAAATTGTGAGTAGAACCAGGGTCAAAGAGAATAAAAGCATCATGTTCTCTTACCTTTCCCCAAGCATGGCATAGAGGAGATCCTTTGTGGTGAGTTTGGTGAGTCTCTCCTCTTGGATTTCAACCAAGGAAGCTCTAGGAGGATCTTGGCGGTTGTTCTTTTGGGGAAAAGCGTGGTACGCATGCCCTTGTTCGCCGCACTTGAAACACCGGTTATCCTTATGATAACGCTCAAGCTCTTCAGGAGAGAGTTTTATTTTACCTTTGTAAACTCCCTTCTCTTTAGCTTTGTTGGAGTTGCCCTTAGGAGACTTTTGGACATTGTCCTTCCCCTTAGGCTCATTGGAACCCTTGTTTTCCGGGGGCTTATTATTTCTTTTAGCCCCCGTTTGGAAATTGATTCGAGAGGCCACCATAGTATGGTGTATTAATACCGCCGATATGGTACGTGGCCTTTGGGAGTTGACATACTCCGCCATTTCTTCGGTTAAGCCCGCACAAAATTGTTGCTTTTGCTCTCCAAAATCCAACTTTTTGAAGACAGTGGCTTTGAGTTGTAGGTCCCAAAACTTGTCTACATATTTGTGGATGGATTCATTGGGAGAGAGCTTTAAGCTTCGCCATTCGGTGAGTACTTTGTCTTTGGCATCGGTGGCCAAAAACTGCTTCATAATGGAATCTCTTAAAGCTTTCCATGTTCATGGAGCTTCACCGTTGGCTCGTAGGCTAGACCACCATTGCCTGGCGGACTTTTGAAAGTGCATAGCTACATGGCGTAGCTTAGAGGACTCCGTGAAGCCCTCATCTCCAAACGCCGCATCAAACTGTTGGATAAAGGCCAAGACTTTGTCCGTAGCACCAAAGGTACCATCATAGGTAAGGAAAGAGATGCTCTTACCTCCCTCTTTGAATTTCTTCAGCTTGGACGACCTCTTCCATGGGGCATAGGATTTCCTATGGCCTCTTCTTTTTATGGTTCAAAGGTTGCACCATCACTTTCTTCAGAAGGTGAAGAATTTGAAGAAGGTGGAGAAGAGGGTGACCCCTTTCTCGCCTTTTTCTTCTCTTGATCTTTGTCGTCTTCACCATCGCTTTCATAAGAGGAAGAGGATGAAGAAGATGGAGAAGAGGGTGTCCTCTTTCTCGCCTTTTTCTTCTCTTGCTTTTTATCATCCCTCTTTGAATTGTGGTGAGGAGAAGAATATGATGGTCTTCTCCGCTTTGGTGGTGATGGAGAGCGTTTAGCCCGCCGTCTTTGTGGAGCCATCTCCGCCGAGGTGGCGGGAGACTCCCTTCTTTCTCGTTCCTTCGATGGAGGCTCTTGAGTTCTCCTTTGGGAAGGAGATGCATCATCAAGAAGTAAATTCTTGAGCCCTTCATATGGATTCTCTTCTTGTTCCCGAATCGAAGAGAGACCTCTTTTGGTAGTCTCACAAGGAGGCTTCCTAGGTGTTCTCTCGTCATGGTGATGAGCTTGGAGAATCCCGTGAGCACGGAGCTGCCGTTGCACTTCACTTTGGAGAGATGGATTGCCCATGGCTTGTTGAAGCCTAGAAACAAGATAGTTAACAAGCATTGAAGCATCATTAGTAGCTTGCTCATGAGCAAAATCAAAGTTATCAACATTAATTTCACTCTCTTTACTATTGTCAGCCATTCTAACAACTTTTAGGTGTAAACTTTTTTTTTTTAGGTGTACTTTAGCACTTCAAGCCCTAGTTGCTACTCCTCTTTACCCCTTTTAGAAAAAAGCACTCAAGCTACTGTACCCGCGGCTCGAATACCATTAATTGCAAGGAATAGAAGAGAGGGTCTTTCGACACCAAAACAGCATTGGCTCATGTCGAGCTTCTAATAGCTCAATAGCGGTTAAGCCATAGGCAAGCCCCGTAGGACTCCACTATTAAGACCATAGATCTCGACGGTGATGCCCCGTTAACTGCATAAAGGCAGGCCCACTGCAAGGCTGAAAAATCCCTATTCTACTTACTCACAGGCAATTAATAATACCAACCATTTGTAGCTAGCTTGAGGACCTCCCTTCTTGAGCAAGAAAAGAGAAACCTTGTGCTATGATACCAATGTAACATTTAATGGCCTAATAACTTGTGTGTAGCGGAAATGAGCATGAACATAGTGGGCATTTCATTAGAATAGATTCCTAATGAGAATTACAAGAGTGCTTGGGTGGAGAGAGCAACAAAAAGCATAACACCTAGTTAGATAGCATCGACAATACTTTCAAAAGAGAGAGAAATTAAGCTAATGCCAACATTTGAGGACCGGATTTGCATGGAGCCGGTCCCCCCTCCAAAAGGCTTTGTATTATGGTTTCTCCCATCAAGAGAGACATTGTACAATACAATTCTTTGTGTTCCTTCAAGACTAGCTAGTGCAATGAAGATGAAAGCTTCATGCACTAAGCAAAACACTTAGCAAACACAACTTGAATTATCCCCGTTCTCAGACCCAAGACCTCACACACCTTCGAAGATGGTGAGAGCTAGCAGGGTATGAGAGTAGATTTAGAGGAAGAAGGAGTATCTTACGAGAAAGATGTACATCTCCTCACATAATTGAAGGAGTACGAGCGGAAGTGCGACGCGAGAGAGAGTGCGAGAAGAAGAGCACGACGATATGGTGAACTCGCTCTACTGTAATGTGTAGAGCATAGTGAGTTCTTATTAGGTTTTTACAAAAGAATATGTGTACATACCTGGCGGCCCGCCCACTTACCTGGGCTACCACATTGGGCTTTATACCCCAACAACCTCCCACTTAAAGTCCAATGTGGTACTTTAAGTGTGAGAGAAGCTACTATACAAGCTAATATACAAGAGATGTAGAAAGTGATGTACTACCCTACACCTAACTGCTTGCGAAAATGCGCAAAGCTTTCTGAGGAAGTCCTTTTGTAAGTAGATCAGCAGGATTTTCTGTGGTGTGAACTTTGACAAGCTGAAGTTGCTTATCCTCGAGCATTTCCCTGATGAAATGATACTTCACATCCACATGCTTTGTCTTTGAGTGATAAACTCGATTGCGAGCCAATTGTATAGCACTTTGACTATCACAATATAACAAAGGCATCTCTTCTTTGATTCCCAAATCTGTTACTAGTCGATTAATCCAAATTGATTCTTTGCATGCCTCTGATGCTAACAACATATTCAGCCTCTGTAGTAGACTGAGTAACACAATCTTGTAATCTAGAACGCCATGATACTGCTCCACCAGCAATTGTAAAGACATACCCTGACGTAGACCTTCGGTTGTCTTAAGTCACCTGCATAATCTGAGTCTGTAAAACCCTTTACACTTAGCTCCTGACTCCCATACCATATATGCATACTCTTTGTAGCTTTCAGGTATCTTAATATTCCTTTCACTGCCTCCCAATGTTTCTTGTCTGGGTTTGACATGTATCGACTTACTACTACTACTCCCACTGCAAATGCAATGTCTGGGCGAGTAGCAATCATTGCATACATCAAACTACCCACTGCAGACGCATATGGAATCTTATCCATTTCAGCCTGTTCTTCCTCAGACACAGGACAATCTTGTTTGCTAAGTTTCACATATGGTGGCAATGGAACACTCAGTGCCTTTCCGTTCTCCATATTGAAACGTTGCAAAACCTTGTCAGTATACTACTCTGTTTGAGATAACCAAATCAACTTCTTTGATCTGTCTCTCTCAATGCGCATACCAAGTATATGACTTGCCTCACCCATGTCTTTCATGTCAAACGATTTTGCCATCTTTGACTTCAAAGCTGAAATTTCTTCCAAGTGCTTGCCAGCAATCAACATGTCATCCACATACAAAATAAGGATCAGCCAACTACCATCCTTAGCTTTCTTTGTATATAGACAGTGATCGAACTCACTACGTTTGTAGCCTTGAGAAAGCATAAACTTGTGGAATTTATGGTACCATGCCCTCGGTGATTGTTTTAAGCCATAAAGACTCTTTAACAACTAGCATACCCAATCTTCCTTGCCTTTCTCAACAAACCCTTCTGGCTGCTGCATGTAAATTTCCACATCTAAATCACCATGCAAGAACGTTGTCTTGACATCCATTTGGTGCAACACCAAATCTAATATGGCAACCAATGCAAGAAAGCATCTCAATGTAGTCATCTTGACCACCGGAGAGAAGACTTTATCAAAGTCAATGCCTTGTTCTTGCTTAAAGCCCTTGGCAACAAGCCTTGCTTTGTACTTTGGCTGACTATCATGAGCGGTGATCTTATACCTGTAAACCCATTTACAAGGTAGAGCCTTTTTGCCCTGTGGTAATTTAACTAGCTTCCATGTCTTGTTTTTATGCAGAGCTGTCATCTCTAACTGCATGGCCAATTGCCAATTCCCGGAGTCCTTCATTTGCACTGCTTCCTTGTAACATGAAGGCTTCACTCTGCTTCTCATAAAGATCACTCAGCTTTAACCATGCTTGATAGCCGACATCTCGTCTGCTACATTGAAGTAAACGCTTTCTGCCAAAGTCAGCATAATGGTAGAAAGTGCCAATTCATCCATTTTGCTCCATTCATCTTCGTCCATATCTTCTCGTTTTATCCCCTTGAGCTTTATAGGTTTTATCTGCTTCTTTTGTACCAACACATGCAAATCTTCTTCTTCCACAATGGGAAATTGGTTCCATCTAGCTTCTTGATATTGTAAAGAGCAGTGTCCTGTGATCCAGCCATAGCTACGCTTCACAGTGGTTTACTTTCCTAGGAAAAATTCGGCAGAGTTTTCCCTGTAAACTGACCTCTAAACCAATATCAACCTGTCAAATGAACCAAGAAAGCTTCAAATTCTGCATAAATTTCGGCAGAGTCTCCTTTGTAAAATGGCTCTAGCGTACTCAAAAAACAGACCAAAAAACAGCTCAAAAAACATTGTCTCTCTGACACTGTACGTTGCGGGTAAACCTGTCCTGCACCTGTACTGTCTCTCACTGTCCTGTCACTGTCCTGTAAGCATAGACTATGACAATGCCTCAACGGCAGTAAAGCAAAGATGCAATCCCAACTGTATAACTTGCAGTCAATACATCCTAGCTGCCTATCTAAAGGTGCTCGAGGGATCGCTCCAAGACCTGTATCACTGAAAGGATCTCAACATTCGAGAATCCCCCAGCTCAATAAAACCTCACTCGACCCTCAACAAAGGCTGCAGTAAATCTGACAGTACATAGACTTCCCACAAAGTCATACATCCACAAATTTCCCACTGTATGCTGTAACCGCTGCGGCAGTTGTTTGCTGCGTGACTCACAGCCAGAAAACCCTCAACAGACATACATCATCTCTGATAATACATCCCATGTGGAAGTACCTGCAATGTCAGGATGAAATCTGGAATATCAAGCAGCAAACACAAGTTACCTGATGAACTAGTGGATGTCGCCTACAGTCTGTGTGTAGATGCGCCCGTGTCGTATGTGACACGCCTCCAAGAACTGTGAGCCGTCCTTCGATGTGTAGACAGCCACAAAACAACACACTCTGGGAGTGTCAATATCCTCAGCACCTGCAGTCGTAGGCCGAAAACCCCAAATTTGCAGAGTCGGATCTGCACCCGTCGAGACCACGTAGTCGAAAATGGCCTGCGTAGACCTTTGTCAAAGCCGAACGGTGGCCGAGATGACCTCAGAATGAAATTCTGACAACACCAAGCCCTTCGTGCTCTCCCACGAGATTTGGGGCCGTGTCTTTGCCTGTCGAATTTCACTCCAATCTGAGTTGGTGACTCTAGCCTCCTACAGTGCTGCCTCGAGCCTCGATCTGAGCTCTGATACCAGTTGAAGGAGTACGAGCGGAAGTGCGACGCGAGAGAGAGTGCGAGAAGAAGAGCACGACGATATGGTGAACTCGCTCTACTGTAATGTGTAGAGCATAGTGAGTTCTTATTAGGTTTTACAAAAGAATATGTGTACATACCTGGCGGCCCGCCCACTTACCTGGGCGACCACATTGGGCTTTATACCCCAACAATAATCACTCATATTAGCATAGCTTAGCTTAGTAATTAGCTTGGTAGAGGAGATGAGTATGCATTGAAGCTTGGCTCTTGGTTGGATTTGCATCCACATGCCAAGAGTGTGTTGATGTAGGCTTCTATCTCACAAGCTTGGAGTAGGTGATGAGCTCTCCATTAAAGCTTGGGAAGAGATAGTCTTCTCTTCCTTCACACATGAGATTGTGTGAGTGTGTGTGTGATAATTCCTTGCAAAAATCAGCCCCCTCTCTCTCTTGGGCGAGCCCTCTTGCTATTTGCTCTTGTTGAGCTCTCATTGGCTCTCCCCAAGTCAAGCCAATGACTATTAAGCAGCATAAGTGATAGCCTTCTGACATGTGTCCCCCTTTCCCCTTTTGTGAGAGCTTTAGGTAATTAAATAATTAAACTAAACTCTCATTGGACCTCTTTGCCTCCTGGCCAATAGGAATCAGGCAAGCCATTGGCTCCTGAATGCTCATTTGACCCCTTGTGAGACTGCCCAATAGTCTTCTAGGAGACTTAATTCTTATTGGTTTCTTTTATTAAATGTTTTTAAATTAATTAAACTAGATTTACTCTAGCTTAATTCTCATTGGTCCACTTCAAGGGTCATCCAATAGAAACTGGGCACACCTTGTGGGCATCTAGCCTAGGGAGCTGACATGTGTCCCTCATTCCCTTTGTGTAAAGGGATCCTCTGTGTGTGTGTGTGTGTGTGTGGCTTTCTCTCTCATCCCCTAGAAGAAGGGCTCGCCCCCTCCCATGTAGGGATATGTGTTGACTTTGGAGAGCACACAAAGCATCCAATTCCCCTAAGCTTTAACCCTTGGACATAACCTTTGACTTTTGGAACCTTAGCATTTTGGAAGTCTTAATGGGCTGAACCTTAGGGTCTTTTTAGCCCATTGTTGCACATGGCTCTTTTGTAGATGGCCCGCTTTTTGGATCCCTATTTTCCCTCCTTTGGATCCCTACTGTGACCGGTCTGCTAGCTTAACCAATATTCTAGCCTTTTCTCCCCTGGCACTTCCCACATTAAATGATCAGTTTAATATGAGAAAATCATTTAGGAGAATTAGATATTGATTATTATGACAAAGCACGACAAGCACCTCAAGCTTGGGATGGGTTCCCACCTCGAGCACAACCATAGCTTACCTAAGGTCAAAGGACTTTTAACACTAACCTTTGGAGGTCTTTAATGAAACTAACCCTAAGGTCTTTTAAGCTCCATTATCTAGCCTTGCTCTTTGACAGATCATGTCTCATTTGGACCCCTTTACCATTGGCCCCATGTTGAGTAGATCCGTAAGCACATGTCTAAATTCTAACCCTTGTTCCCGTTTATCCTCCCACATTAACTGATCAGTTTAAGAAGAGAAAATCATTTGGGTTGGTTAGATATAAGATTTTATGACATTACCTCTCTCTTGAAATCATAGTCGTCATGGAATATGAGGTAGAAGAGATAAAGCCTTAGTCATTAGTCAATTTTTCTTAGCGGGTAGAGGATCCCTTTTTACCCTACGACATCATTCCAAGATGGATGACTAATCCATTGGTGCTTGGGAGACATATCTGCTGCAAGCATGCCTGCTCTTTAATCCATGTCATTTTCCCAAGTAGAGTGACAAATTCTACTTGGTGTTTGAGAGATGTCATCATCACAAACATGATTTTAAGTATGCATACTACTTAAATTTGTGCACAATAAAAAGAGAACTAGTCTTATAAGACAACAACATTGGTCATTTAAAAGAAATTTGGACATTTGCTTACTCTAATGTAGCATTGTAAGCATTGACAAGGTTCATACTATCCTTAAGGAGGAATCCCAAAGACCGAGCAAGATTTTTCGAGCGAGCCAAAATCTGAGCGAAACCAACCAAAGAGAGGTACTTGCCAAGTCAATCAATATGTAATCCACACCAAGTTCTAAGCATAAAGCTAGCACGGACACTTTACTAGGGTCCAAGATACTTGTGGCTAGCTTTAACATTATTACTAGTGAAATGAGTGCACGACCATTACACCTCTCCGTCTCACCTCTCCCCTTGTGTGTGTTTGTGTGTGTAGTTAATTGAATACCCTCAAAGGTTGATGAGACGTGCTAGTGAGTGCATAACATGCATTGGTGTGAAAGTTGTAGAAGGTGAGCATCTTGTTGAACAAGGCTCCTACACAATCTAAGTGCTAGGGGCTAATCGCTATGCACCAATTCAATTAAAAAACCACTGAGGAGATAAATGGTACGAATAGTAAAATAAATGTTGCTAAGTGATGGTAGGTTGACAATAGTAGGTGGACAAAGTTAGACAATAAGATGTTTGCGAATTTGTAAGAGAGACATTGAAGCAAAAATGACAGTACAATTGGTAGAGAATCTTTGATTTGGGACTGATGTAGCAATTATCCACCGCAGGCATCATTTGAGAGTTAAACGTTGAGGAGAAGTTGCATCATTTGAGAGTTAAAAGTTGAGGAAAGTTGTGTGACTCAGTAGCCCAGTAGGGGTGGCACAATGAATTTAAATCAAAACATTGAAAGAATTGAGTGAGGTACCCTTTGTTTCATTTACCGACGAAATTAAAGCATGAAGATAAATGACAGGTGACATATACATGAAAAGCGTGTATTGGGTGAGGGGGTTGGATAAGAAGGGAGCAGACAAAGGCACGGTGCAACATGTCATCACAATAGCCCTGCTTTAGGTGATGAGACATGAAATATATTTTAAATGTACATGGCTTGGCAATGGAGCATCTCTTATGGGTGCTCGAGTGGTTGCAAGAGCTCTCTGTAAGTCTTATGTCAAGTGTGTGTGAGTTTGAATCCTTGTCCCCTCCTTTTGTAAGGTGTGAGAGAGAAACTCATGAATAGGCAAGGTTGCGATCTGGAAGAATCTCTATGATGATTGAATAAAAATATAAAACAAGCTAGTAGGTTTGCCCAATCTAAGTGTGAGCAACAAAAGTGTTTTTTAAGATTATAATATTATCGCTTTTGAAAAAAAAAAGCCTAAATTGTTAAAATGTAGACTTTGAGCATCATCTAATGTCTTTTTTTAAAGAGGTTTCAATACCCAACGGATCTTTAAAAATGTTATATTTTGGGAGAATTACCAAATACCCCCTCAATTTGTGAAAATTCTCAAAATACCTTTGTATTTATTTTATTGGATTGTTCAAGATTTTTGAATCTTTAGTCTTTTTATCAATTGAGACCCTCTTTGCTTAGCCTGTAAATCTTGTCCCAATTACTCACAAAAATGCAATCATCTCTAAAAATAATAAAGGAAGTCATCTCCAAAGCCTACATAACCAACTCAAATTCTAGTTTTAGCATCTTGTATTGATAAACAATCAATCTTCTATAAAAAGCTACAAATTTTTGTACCTACAGAGAAATCTAATCTCACAACCAAGAGTAAGAGAATTTTGGAAATTTCAAGGGCATTTCGGGAATTTATGACAAAATATTGGGGGTATTTTGGAATATTTGAAATTTGAGGGGTATATTGGGATTCACAAATTAGAGGGTATATTTTGGTAGTTTCTCCATTATTTTTTATGGAGTCTTTGCACAGGAAAATGCATATCTAAGAATCGATGACCATCAGGTTGGGTTGCCATGCGGCACTACCCATGAGAGAGAGAGAGAGAGAGTTATGATCTGAATTCAGGCCAGCCGACGAGGTAGCATTAAGTCGCAGCTCGATAGCCCATTAAGCCTTGCATCAAGCATTGATACCCCTCAAAATCAGTTTCGCAAGTGCCGCAGATTGATTTGGCTTTTGATATCCAAACAAGGTGTCTTGCTGCACACCATGCTCACATTCCTTCCCCTTTCAAAAATGCTTGTGGTTCACAATAAGGCGGAGGACAACACAAAATTAATAAAATTCAAAGATTGCTAGGACAAATAGGTTTGGGCCTCGTGGCTTCCTCGGTTGTCGTGGGCATGAACAGTTGTAAGTTCAATGCCTTCGTCATTTTTGCACTGAAAAGTTCATGGACATGCAAGTGTTTGGGCCCCAGGGTATGAGGCTACCCACTAGCTAGCTGCAAGACAAAAAGAAGGGATTTCTTTTCTAGTTCTAACCACGACGTGTCCTCACGAAGGACAAGCGCCCTAGTGAAAAGATTGGCTAATTGAACACTGCCTGTTTAGTCCAACCTATTGCATATTACGTACAAGGGCTGAGACACCTGGATTGTGTGTCATGCTCCTAGAATGACATGCTTCACATACTGCCAAAGTAGTCCGTGTTCAAGTAAGATGCTTTGAGGGGGTTTCAGCAATGGACACGAAGTATAAAAGACCCATTTGGGTACCCTTCTGAGTGACACATGACAAACACAGTTTACAATTTAAATTCTCATAGTTTCTTTCAGCTATGGGCCTAGGCCATTTTTTAAAAGAGTCCCAATGAAAGGATGCAACTCTGACGATTGACACCATGCAATCAAAACCCCAGTGTTTCGCTCCATGTTTCTACTTTTTTCACACATGTCCAATATTGAGCATGAATGCATGAGGGTCTACCTTGGTCTTTTCCGGAGAACAGCAATAAGGTGTTAAGCTAACTAGTTTTGTCAACATCATCGCAAGACATGATCGAGCAGACATGTGTGATAGGAGCCAAAGCATTTGTGTTATACATCTTAGGCAACCACACTCATACACATAGAGCAAGGCTCATAAATGAGGCACTCCAGGCATTTAAGTACAAATTTCATGGATAATGCTGACAGATTTTTGAAATAACAAATAGAGAAGTTTCTATTTAGTATACTTACATGGTTTTTGATGTAGACAAGTTTGTACATATTGAGCTTAGTCATTCTCTCACTTTCATTGTGGCAGACCAAAAACTTTCCTATCTGTTTGCTCCCCTCTTTGTATGTGTGAACCGTTGTTGGGTTATTATCACGATGACAATAAAAGAGCCAATATGCTCATAAGAGATTGAGCCCTTGTAACCAATATAAGAGAACAAGAAATCTAGGTGGAATGTAATATTCATAGTGAGAGGGATTCACCATCAGCTAATGATTTTTACTTGCTAGATTGGCCACTTTGCATTTTTGTGAAAAGCAAGCAACAAAAATTGGAACACACATGAAAAAATTGAATCTATGTGAAAAAATTTGAGGGTCAAGCAATGGGAATTACGCTGATTTCATATGCAGTTTATCGTAGCTTAACTAGAAGGTCTTCTAGGTATAGCCTCTAGAGCCCTTGAACATGAAATACTTTGCTCTCATGATGAAACAACTTAATTGACTGGAGAAAATTAAGAAGCTTTCCCATGGTATTAATAGTTGACCTCTAGTACCTCTCGACCGTTAAATTAGCAACCCTAGACTTGTTTATTTTTTGAATTTTACAAGTGCTTATGTGTTTGATTATATTACAATTTAATGTTTACTGCTGAAAATTGTTGAAAATTTTGTTACCAATCAATCTGTTTGCCTATTCATTGCATATCTTTTTCTATTATATATGTTCTATGCGAATGCAATTACTGTGCCATTCTTGGTTGATTTTGCAGTGTTTGAAGAAAGCTTAAGACTACAAACTGAGATGCTCTTCCACCTCGATGAACGGGCTTCATTTCACTAGCTTGCGAGGACGTTACATCAGGAAGTGGGGCATGTTAACCACTTACGGACACCCTATCACCTTTGATGGATGCCTCATCACTTATTTGAGTCATGGACCGGGCTTGTGATTCCTATAGGTGCACATGCGTAGGTGATCATCGATGAGAGGCGCACCATTTATCTTATTTTTGCTATGACCAACCACTATGGGCACCCCATGTGTGAATGGGATGAATTCATATAAGAGGTTTATTTTGACCTAAAATCCTCAATCTTTGAGGTGCATGCTAAAGAAGTGATCTTGCTCTACCTCTATCTTCTTCTCCGTTGTGTGCTCACATGTGTATGTGTGTGTGTGTGTGTGTGTGTATGCTTGAGAGAGAGAGAGAGAGAGAGAGAGAGAGAGAGAGAATTTGGGCGGCATCAACGATAGTGAGGCGGTTGATCGTGGTAATGGCAGCTCCCTCTTCTTCGTGGCACATGATCCTTCACAAACGGAAAGCATTGAGTGGTGAGTGACACACCATTTCCCCTATGAGCTTGTTAGACTAGTCTAGTTGTGTGCTTGTAGCCATTTGTGGCTTGCACACAGTGTTTGTCAAGTTCCCAGCCTCCGACGCATGTGGTAAAAGTGCACAATAAGGTTGGAAAACCCACAAATATGTATGATCTTCCACCCCGTGCTCGGAAAGTAGCATGACATCCACCCCCTCTAAACCTGCACAGCCTATGGTCTGCGCCAACCATTATTAAAACTTTTAAGCAAAAACCTATAAACACATAACCACTACCCCATTGTAAGCATGCCACTTGAAACCTCCCAACCTGTGGTTGCATGTGAGTATATCCTCCTCCAGGATCATAGGGAAAACACAATAGTAGAGTATAAGCATGAGTTGACTCAGAAACCATCGTGAACCCCACCTGGATCATATGTAATATATGTCAACCTCCCTAGACCACACACATATCCATCTCCACTGGGGTCAAACATCATATCAATCAGTTTCTCTAGACCATACATATAACCTTCTCCTCCTGGATGAAAAGCTAGTAGAAAATCCCTTACATCATAAGATAACAAAAAATCCCATATCCCTTTTGCAACATGCTCATCTATCATAGGTTCCTAGGAGCATTGGTAACACAGATTCACCCCCTCTAGTATTGTAATCCCGATCATGCATATCTAGATACATAAAGTCTTTGGAAAAATCCTCTTCATTGGGCTCCCAAGAAGCATCTAGAAAGGTTTTCCTAGTTCGTACATGCCCAAAATCGAGTAGAGCATCATCCAACAACTACATAAGGTTATCATCAACCACACCTAGACAGACATGCTTATGCATGCAACCAAATTTCTTGGTACCCTTTGCATCTATAATTAAGAAGCCTTCCAAAGCTTCATCTAATAAGCACATAAGCTCTAGGTTCACCGCTTCAAAATAATATTCCACCCTGCATATCTCAGGTTTCAAACAAGGCATTCCACATATGGTATGCATACTAGCCATATCTATTGTAGACTGCTCATCAAGTTTCTCCCTTTCATCCAAATATCTTTGAGCTTCTGTAGCACAAACCTCAACATGCATATTGAAAATTTCATCTACGTCCCTATCCATATCATTGGCACAATGAACCCAACCTAGCTCACTTTTTGTAGATGGCTGCAGCTCCTACTCCTCGGTTTTCAAGCTAGTATCCAGATTTTCATATTTTGCACTTAGCTTGCATATTGCTGTTGCAAAATAGTAGCCATTAACCTTATAATTTGCTGTATCTCTTTCTCTTGGCTTATTGGCATACCTGGTTCCATCTACCCCGTGCAGTTTTGCGTCGGGCTCACCAAATTCTCAGAGTGCACAATTCTCTAGGATTGGTTGGGAAAGCAGGGGGCTTCTAGCTATAGACGTATAGTCATTGTAGCCTCAAACCAAGGAAAACCATTGTGGTTAGAGCCAACTTAGTGTAAGTAAGAAGATATAGAGATGCTTATAGAGCAAGCACAAGAGAAAATCATGACTCAAAACACAAATAACATAGAAAAATAAGATGAAAGTCGATATCAGTACTTAATTGGTGCTGACAACCAATAGATGTGTCCAATAACTTGATATTTAAGAATCCTGTTACAAATCGATTGCATACGCCGTCATTGGTATGCCTATTGATTTGCAAACCCAAATTCAAAATCCCCAACCCAATGGAAGAAATCTTTACTTGTCAGGCCAATCCCACCCTGTACCACTTTCCTACTCCTTCGTTCCCAAAATTTTCCCTTCTGTCTCTCCTTGGTCGTTTTTTATTGCTCTCTATCTTGCAAAACACATCCCTTATGCACTACTTGATCTCCATGGCTATGGTTGACTCCAAGACTTCAAATATCCTCCTGATAGGGCTGAAATCCCGCTATATACCCATCTATTAATGCTTACCTTCTTATTTACTCTAATCTTTTCCTCGCTTGCCTTCATCGAGATATGAGAGCAAGAGGTGAGGAGATTTTCCCTTTGATAAGAGCAAAAACATAATCAAGAGCTTCCTCCCTTCAAACTTCCTTCTTGTGCCTCGCTAACCTCTAGCTTCACATTCCTCCCTTTGCTTAGTTAAGAGAGATCCACTCGTTCACCTTCTCCTCCAGCTCGATTGTATGTTCCTTCCTCTCGTTCATGCCCTAATCTCCTTGCTCATCGAGGGGGGGGGGGGGGGGGGGGGGGGGGGGGAGAGAGAGAGAGAGACTTTGTTTACCTTCTTCTTCCTTTGATCAACCATGGGCTTCCTTCCCCTTCCTTTCTTCATCCTTGATTTTCCTCTTTACATTCAATTCCCCTATTTTCCTTAGAGCCCTCTCTCCTCCTACCCCTCAATCCACCACTCTCTCCCTCTCTCCAAGGTCAAGGGAGAGCAACCCTCCCAATCCTTTTCTTTTCCTTGCCCTTCCCATCACCTCCCTTATCTTCACGTTCTCCTCTCCCTTTGCTTCATGCCACCCCTTCCTATTCTTTTGTTCATGCAAAAAAATCCCTTTTAACATAACCCCTCTTCCTATTTTTAGCACTAGCACCACCCTCACTGTGTGGGAACGCATACGATGATGTGGAGGGCCAGATGTTGAACTGCAAGAAAATTACTGAGAGTAGGGACAAACATGGGAACCATGGCGAGTTGAGAAGCATTCATTTCACGCTTGCACTCGTCCAAGATCCCTAGAGCCCCGCATCAGACTCTCTCTCTCCCCGTATGCTTGGTTCACTGCCTACACGCTTTTCTCTTTTTATTTTTCCCTCTTTTCCCCATCCATTAACCTTGGTTGAACATCCTTTGGGTGGCCTTATTTCCATAGTGAGCGGCCCTCCTCCTTGTGCTTTTGGGTGGCCGCCCCCTCTTAGGCGGTCACCCCTCTCTTACATTGTGCATGCCAAGTATGGTGTCTATTGAGGGAGGGGGGCGGGAGAGAGCTAGAGAGAGAGAGAGAGAGAGAGAGAGAGAGAGAGAGAGAGACTTTGTTTACCTTCTTCCTCCTTTGATCAACTATGGGCTTCCTTCCCCTTCCTTTCTTCATCCTTGATTTTCCTCTTCACATTTAATTCCCCTATTTTCCTTCGAGCCCTCTCTCCTCCTACCCCTCAATCCACCACTCTCTCCCCTCTCTCCAAGGTCAAGGGAGAGCAACCCTCCCAATCCTTTTCTTTTCCTTGCCCTTCCCATCACCTCCCTTATCTTCACGTTCTCCTCTCCCTTTGCTTCATGCCACCCCTTCCTATTCTTTTGTTCATGCAAAAAAATCCCTTTTAACATAACCCCTCTTCCTATTTTTAGCACTAGCACCACCCTCACTCTGTGGGAAACATACGATGATGTGGAGGGCCAGATGTTGAACTGCAAGAAAATTACTGAGAGTAGGGACAAACATGGGAACCATGGCGAGTTGAGAAGCATTCATTTCACGCTTGCACTCGTCCAAGATCCCTAGAGCCCCACATCAGACTCTCTCTCTCCCCCTATGCTTGGTTCATTGCCTACACGCTTTTCTCTTTTTTTTTTTTCCCTCTTTTCCCCATCCATTAACCTTGGTTGAACATCCTTTGTGTGGACTTATTTCCATAGTGAGCGGCCCTCCTCCTTGTGCTTTTGGGTGGCCGCCCCCTCTTAGGCGGTCACTCCCTCAATAGACACCACATACTTGGCATGCACAATGTAAGAGAGGGGTGACTAGAGCCTGAGAGTCCACCACCCGACCACCCTTTATATAGGCATGTCCTTGGCCCTTTGCCCTAGTTGGACTCCGCATTCCACACCGCCTAGCCCGGCCCTGCCTTGTCTAGTCCGGCCTTGCCGGTGTCCTGACATTACTCCCCCTTAAGAAGAGTTTTCGTCCTCGAAAACAAAAGTGGGAAAATTCTCTTAAGAACACTAATGTTTTCCCAAGTGGCACCTTCTTCAGGTCGGTCTTTCCACTTGATTAAGGCTTCTTGTCGTACGTGATGACGTGTACGCAACTC
Source organism: Adiantum capillus-veneris (assembly GCF_014529385.1). Lineage (NCBI taxonomy): Eukaryota > Viridiplantae > Streptophyta > Polypodiopsida > Polypodiales > Pteridaceae > Adiantum > Adiantum capillus-veneris. The sequence continues at coordinate 24,308 of NW_028221786.1, forward strand.
ATGATAATCAAGAACACGTTCAGGTTCATGCGGTAAGGTAGGAGGCTCAATGTAATTAACCAAAACCTGTTGGTCAAATGACATTGTCCTCCCCATGTAACCGCTTTCGTAGACGGCTTACATGAAACACAGGATGAATGCAAGAATGTGAAGGTGGTAATAGTTTGTAGACACGATCACCTACTTGCTTGAGTATTTTGAAAGGCCCATAATACAAGGAGACAATTTAGGAGTCGGTCTAGTTTTCAGACTTTCTGAATGTTCTGGTACACGTAAAAATACTTCCTCCCCTTCTTCGAAGGTAACTTGCCGACGTTTCTCATTAGCGTATTTCTTATACCGATCATGTGCTTGCCGAACATTTTGTCGAGCAAGTTTTAGCATATCCATGTGGTCTTGGAGAAAATCCTTAACTTGTTGGAGTTTTTCGGGTGCCAACCCCACTGTAACTGGTGACCTAGGTTGAAACCCATACATGAGCATGAAAGGACTAAAACCTGTTGCGACATGCTTAGCACTGCTGTAGGAAAACTCAAGAATAAGTAAGTATTCTTTTGAGTTTGACTGTTTTTTGCTGACGTATGCTCTTAGCATATCCTCTAGCACCTAGTTAACCCGTTCCATTTGAACATCTGTTTTTTGATGATCAGTTGTGCTGAGGTTTAGTCCTGTACCCAATCGTTTAAATACAGCTCTGCAAAAGTGGCTGTTAAGCTTGGGATCACGGTCACTAACAATGTTACTTGGCAAACCATACAATTTGTATAGATTGTCCTCAAATAACTTGGTTAGTTCTGGTGTCTTAACTGTTGATTTGGTCGGAATAAACTTACATAGTTTAGTCAACCTGTCTACGACCACCCATACTGAGTCATGACCTCGTATAGTGGTTGGTAAACCTACAATAAAATCCATAGAGATACTTTCCCATTTTCCATTGCGAATCTCCAAAGGATGTAAGAGTCCTCCTGCTTTCAAGTGCTCTGCCTTGTTAACTTGACATTTTTGGTAGTGCAAGACATAAGCTTGAACAAAGCCATGTATACCTGGCCAGTAAAACTGTCATCGTATGAGAGCATAAGTTTTTCTAATCCCCAGGTGCCCTGCACTTGGACTATCACGACATTCATAAAGAATTTGGTGCCGAATGTCCGTGTCCGTCGGTACACAAACTCTCCCCTTGTGGAGTAGGTACCCATTGTCAATGGTAAAATGCGTCCATCGTTGTAGTTCATCACTTGATAAAGGAGAACTAGGTGTGGAGGTTAATTGTACACTATTGTCGTTGGAGTGAGAAGGATCCCTCTTTTGAACATGGCTCCACACTTTGGAATATGCTTCATCATGCTCATATTTGCCCTTGAGATAATCTAAACCTTCACTACGAAGTTCCGTGAACAAGAGCAAATTGATCTCTAGCATTCTACTTAGAGCGTCTGCCACTACATTGTATCGGCCTTCGAGATACCTTAGCTTGGCATCATATTCGTGAAGGATCTCGGCCCACCTGGCTTTTCGACCCTTTAAATCTGTTTGTTGTGTAAACCATTTGATGTCTTCATGGTCAAACACAATCTCAAACTGAGCACCATACAGATAATGCCGCCATGTTTTTAAGACAGACACTATTGCATAGAGTTTGCGTTCGTAAGCAGAATAGTTCTGCTGAGCTGCATCAAGCTTCTTACTGTCAAATGCAATCGGCCATCCGTCTTGTAACAGAACTGCTCCAATAGCACGATCACTGGCATCCATTTCCAAAACGAATGGTTTCAAAGGATCTACAATAGCCAGTATAGGAGCTGTAGCTAATTCATCCTTGAGCGTATCGAAACAGTGCTGTTGAGCGGATCCCCACTGAAAAGCTTTTCCTTTGCCTTTAAGTTGATCTGTCTAATAGGAACAACAATTTGAGCATATTTTTTAATGAACCTTCAATAAAAACCTGTAAATCCTAAAAATATCTATAATTCTTCCAGATTTTTAGGAAGAGCCCATTTTCTAATGGTATCCACTTTGGATTGATCCATATATAGTCCGTGAGCTGAAATAACATGCCCTAAATAATGAATTTTATCTTTTAGAAAATCACATTTAGTTTCCTTGGCATATAACTTGTTTGTACATAACAACTCAAACACCTGCGTGAGATGTTGTAAGTGCTCTTCTTCAGAAGCACTATAGACTAGGATGTCATCGAGGAAAACAATGACAAATTTGCCCAAATATGGCTTCAAGACACTATCCATAAGTGTCATGAATGTTGTGGGTGCATTGGTTAACCCAAATGGCATCACCAAAAACTCATAATGTCCAAAACCGTGTTCGGAATTCAGTCTTAGGTATATCGGCAAGCCGAATACGAACTTGGTGATATCTTGACCGCAAGTCGATTTTCGTAAAAATGCGAGCATGAGTTAGCTTATCAAACAACTCATCTACTCTTGGCAATGGGTATTTGTTCTTAATTATAACAGCATTTAAGACCGGGTAGTCTATGCACATACACATACTGTTGTCCGTTTCTTCACTAAAAGGATAGGCGAAGCCCATGGTGAAGAACTGGGTTGTATAAACCCTCTGCTAAGGTAGTCAGCAAGCTGACGTTCCGCCTCAGTAGCCTCTGAGTAACTCATACGGTGTCGTGCGATGGCACATTCATAATGTGAAATTAAAGTATCTACCTCACTCTTAATGTTTATGATGTGTGGGACCAAATGATATAATGTCATAGTGTGATATATGCGAAAATGAATGCCACGGTTGCAGTACATACCTTGCCGGGCGGGCGAGGCCCTATACGTGGCTCTATGGAATGCGTTTTCACATAATATATGCCTAATTTGCTTTAGGAACGTACAAATGTCAAGTGTTTCGAAGTGGCACGCTCGTTTTGCCTAGAAAGTTCAATGGGGGCAATCTCGGCCAAAAATAGCAGGTTTCGTGCGCTGGCGTGAAAGACGTATCCAAAGTGCTTACCAAGTGGGAAAATGAGTTTCAACATGAAATTTGAGCCCAATCAGATTTTTCCACAATTTTAGTGATTTTTCCCAGCTCGTTTGGGCTTTTTACGAACAAAAAGTGACATTTTTGGGCTAAAAATGGTCAAAAATATCCTTAAAAATGCTCAAAATGCCGCATCAACGACGTTTTAATTGTTTCTCAAGTTGTGTGGGAATTTTTAGAGCAAAGAATGAGCTCATTTGGGTACATGAGCAAGGAGATACAACCATTCTTTTACAAGGTGCTAGTGCAGTCCCGTGCTGCTTCCACTACATGGTTGAGGCTGTGAGGCCTCCAATTAGGGTTTCCCCTCCTCAAATAACTACTTGGGCTTCTTCATTGAAGTACTGAAGCTTCCATGAAATGGTCACGACGAAGAATTGAAGCATAAATTTAGGGTTTTTAACAGGTTGAATGAGCACTACATCTCTGCAATTGGAGCGAGGCTACACGTAATCTTCACACACACCAGTTTTGAGTTAGTATTGATTCTTTTTCAAAGTAGAGCTTTCATGGATGGAGTTTTGTTCTTTTTTAGTTTGTTTTTGGCTTCAAAATCGTCTACGCCTCGCTTGATTTTGCTACGAATCCTCACAGTCAAAGGCCCGGTGCTTTCCTAGTCGCACTGCGTACTTCTTGACACGTTTTTGGTGAACCCTACGCGAAGTAGGCTAGGGTGAGGGTTCAAAATCTTCATTGAAGGTCTAAAATCAAATCTTTAAAGCTATGGAGCAACAAGAGCAACAGAGGGTTCAGTTTGATCCAGTCACAATGCAAATGTTTCAAGCTTTTGCAGTGTTTATGCAGTAGGAGCAAGCTGCAGAAAGGAGGGAGTTCTCCTCGACCAAAACGCTTCAATCTGTGGTGAAGAAAATGGACCGATTTAAAGGTAAAGATGAAACAAAGTATCTTTGTGGATATGTAAAGGAGATGGAGCTTCATCGAGTGCCCGAAGCAGAGATGGTGCAAAGTTTTGAACTTGCTGTGGTTCCCGAGATCAGAGAGCATGTAAGGGGAATTAGAAATGAGAATGGGGCAACTTGGGAAGCATTCAAATTAGCCTTGAAGGAAGAGTATCTCATGGAGGACTCCGAAAGGGTAACAAAGAGGACTTTCTTAGAGTGGCTCTAGAATACAGAGGTTTTACACAAAGCTGGAGACTGCATTCGGCTTGAAACAGGTTGGAATGACCCTGTCGACTCTTTGTCAGTGCATGCATATATTGCCAAATGTCAAGAAAATGAGGCCATTGTTGAAGGGAAACGTAGGTGCGAGAATGGGGATGAAGGGCCTTCAAAGCGGGCAATGAGGAGTGGAGGTAGAAATGACACAGTGCCTCCTAGATCACCTTCCTCGCAACAGATGCCTGTCCCCCCCGAAGTGCCTATGCAAGAGGCCTCTAAAGAAAAGAAGAAGGATGCAACAAAATCCAAAGCAAATGGTCCAGCCTACAAACTCCAATCCGATATAGAGGCAGCAGCGAATCTCAAAAAGGTTTTGGAAGAGAGGATTCTAAACAATAAGGTGGAATTTACCTTGGGTGAGGTCCTTGGTATAGCAAAGCGGGAATTCCACAAATAAATAATTGATATCATAAAGAGGAAACGGCAGTCTCTTACTGAATCTATCCATGTACAGGATGAAAAAGAGACTTTAAATGCATAGGGTGTACAGGTCTATGGCAAACAAGGTGATGAAACCATTGTTGGATGCTACAAGTCTAGGGAGAAGTAAAACACGTTCGCTTCTTGGATGATGAAGATGAAGTGGAGACCACTCACCAGAGAAACTACTCAGACGCTGGTAAAAGTGGGAGACTTAGAAGAGCCATACATTGTGTTGATAGATCATGGGTCGAAAATTAACCTCATGTCAAAGAGTCTTTATCAAAAAGGGAAATGTCCAATTGATACAAATCATGGATGGATGATTCGTGCAGCAAACAACTCATCAAGGGAGCTGTACGGAGCTTGTCCAAATGTAAAGGTGACTATTGGGGATGTGAAAGATGACCAAAATTTCTTTGTACAGGAGATTTCTACATATCCTCTTATTGTTGGGCAGCCATACATCACTGCTACTCGCATGGAAACCAAGGTGATGGATGATGGGTCGACTTATGCAAGAATAAGGAGCAGGGATGGAAAGCGTGCAGTACTGTTCCTAACTGTTTGTGTAGACAACACCATATTGGTGAATTTGGGAATTTTCAAATTCCCAATTTTAACAAGAGCTTAAGATTTGACCACATGATCAAATCTTAGCCAATTTTTTTAGAGCATGGCTTGAAAGGTCTTTTCAAGTACTACCTTGTGGAAAGCTTTGATCTTAGAAAACAGTTTGAGATTTGTCCATATGGCTAAATCTTTAAGACACATTGGTGATTCCCAAATTGACTTTAAAGTCTTAAACTCTCTAAAATGGTGTTAGACCATGAAAGGAACCGTGAAAGAATTAGAGAGAAACCCTTGCCAAAGACAAACAAAGAGTTCAAGGACTACAGGGATATGAGGGTTTTTGTCCATGTACCATTGTAGAGCGGGATTACAGTGGTACAAGAAGAGAAAGGTTCTCGCATGATGTATATGCAAAGGATACATTTTCTACAAGTTTTTTAGGATTATCAGACTATGGATCTATTGCTTTTACAGAGTGTGAGGACTTAAAGCGGGGTGAACAACAACATGTAAATAGTGTACAAAGAGGTTTGAAGATGAATGGTTTGCTAGAAGATGATGAATGCATTGTAGGTGTGTTTGATCAGTGTTCTTTTGTGGATACTATGCAAGATTTGGAGTCTTTAATGGATTGCAATTTGCATATGGGAAGTGAGGTTGTGAAAGTATGCTCAATAGAAATGTACAAGGTCATTGAAGATTTCAGAAATGCTCAAGGTGTTGATGTACGAGTGGAGACTATGTATAAGTCCGTGGCAAAGAAAGTGAAACCTGTGGCATTACCTCTACCGAAAGACTGCACAAATAAGATGGAACAAGCTGCTTTGCAACCTAGCCTTCGTGACCCAAGCAAGATTGGACACAAGTTCACACAGGATTATTTGAAGGAGTTACAAGTTGGTTGCGAGGAAAGTTTGACAAAAGCTGAAAAGATATGCTTTGAAGACATGCATGCCAAGCACGAAAAAGCTTTTGCATTTGAGCCTTATGAGATAGGGTGTGTTGATCCATCCATTGTTGCTCCTATGGTGATCTTCACTATCCCTCATGTACCTTGGAACTTGAGGCCTATTCCTGTTCCAAAGGCTCATTTGCCAAAGCTCATTGAGTTGCTTAATGAAAACATCAAGATGGGTATCTTGGAGCCTTCTTGTGCTCCATATTCAAACAGCTGGTTCACTGTTGCAAAGAAAAATCGCTCTTTACGCTTTATTCAGGATATGCAACCTGTAAACAAGGTGACAATCAGAAATGTGGGTATAGGGCCAGTTGTCGATGAGTTTGTAGAGGCATTTGCAGCAAGGGCAATATATATTCTATTGGAGATTTGTACTCAAGGTATGATCAGTTCCAACTAGCAATGGAAAGCAGGGACTTGACTACCATAAGGACACCTTTGGGTTTAGTAAGGATGCGCACCTTACCTCAGGGGGCAACGAATTCAGTTGCGCACATGATGAATAGTATGAACAAAGTCCTACGTGACTTCATACCACAAACTACAATGCCTTTCCTTGATGATGTGCCAATCAAAGGATGTGATGTAAGTGATAAAGATGTGGCTCTAGACTCGAGGGGGTGTTGAAAGTATGTGGCAACCCATATCAATGATTGTGATAATATCTTGTCAAGGTTGGAAGAGGTGAACCTTACCTTGTCTAGCCAAAAGTCAGTGTTTGGTGTGAGAAAAGTTCTTATTGTGGGACATATATGTGGGCCATATAGTAGAAGGCCTTGTCCTGCAAAGATTGATGTAATCCAGATAATGAAAGAGAAATGTTTAAATGTCACTGAGGTTCGAAGGTTCTTGGGTGCATGCGTGTTTTATGTTATCTGGATTCCACATTATGCACATGTAGCAGAGCCTTTGTATCAGCTTTTGAGAAAGAACAAAAAGTTTCAATGGGAAGAAATGCATACCCATGCCACGAGGAAATTAAAGAATTTGTTTCTTATGTCTCCAACTTTGAGAAAAGCAAACTATGAATGTGGAAGATATGTAATTGTGACAGTGGATACTAGCCCCACGGGAATTGGATGGGCGATTGGGCAAGATGATAATGATGGCAAGCGATATGTGGTGAGGTTTGGAGAAAAAGTCCTAAGTGATCATCAACGCAACTATCCACAGGTAAAAAGAGAGTTATGGGGAGTAGTCACAGCTTTGAATGTGACAAAGAGTATTTGATAGGACTCAAATGTAATAGTGGAGACTGATTGTCTACCCCTTCTTGGAATGATAACAAGTTGCTCAACTCCTGACATTGCTATGTTGAGATGGATTGCCTACATAAAGTCCTTGAACCCATAATTTAAGCATATTGCAGGGAAAGATAATCCAGTCACGGATATGCTTTCAAGAGCAAGGTATGAAAATGAGGAAGACATGGTTGTCGAGGGCGATGATGTAGGCACACGGTTCTATAATCTCTCATGCCAAGGGTGATCATGTTTGCCTGTCAAATGCACTTGAGTCATTTACAGAGGACCTATATCAAGGTGATTGGTTGCTCATTGGACGCTATCTGAGCACACTGACAAGGCAAGAAGGGTGGACTGATCAAGAGTTCAAAAGAATACAGAGAAAGACATATGGATACTTTTTGAAAAATGGGTACTTATGGAAGCATCCAAAACAAAGAAATGGAATGCCCATGAGAGTGGTGAATGATCAGGATGCTCAAAATGAGCTTATGAAAAAGTTTCATGAGAGTCTTTATGCTGGACATAGAGGTGTATGGCCCACCATTACTAAAATGAAAGAGAGGTATTGGTGGAAAGGTATGTATAAAGATGTATCTCACTTTGTGGAGTCTTGTGAAACCTGTCAAATGTATTCAAATGTACGTCATCGTGATGGGTTGCACCCTCCTTACCCATTGTCCATGCATTACAAGTGGGTAGTAGATCTGGTTACAATGCCTCTAGGCTTATGGAAAATGAGATGCATAGTGCTTGCACGAGAAGACTTAACGAATCAAGTTGAAGGTCGTGCTCTAAGAACAAAAATCACAGAAGGGATATGTAAGGTCCTCTTGGATGATGGAATTAGCCGTTATGGCTATGTTGGGAAAATAACAGCGGACAGGGGTGAGTTGGATGCTGACAAAGCAAGAGAGTTTTTTCTCTAGGTTGGGCATTAAACTTGCTCTCACTACAACATATAATCCTGAGGGAAATGGAAAATCAGAGCGTGGGCATCCTCCTATCATTAAAGCTTTAGCTAAGGCCTGCAAAGGTAAAATGGGAGAGTGGCCTAGGTTGTTTCCTTATGCTTTATGGGCTGATTGTACAACTCATAGCTCGGTTATTACTAGTTATATGCCTTTTGAGTTGATGTATGGTCAGAAACCTATAATGCCAATTGAGGATCTAATTCCCACATGGAATGTATTACCTTGGGAAGATGGAATGAGTAGGGAAGACCTTCTTGCTTTGCGCAACAGTTAGAAAGAAGGCCCCAAGATATTGAGATTGCAGTAGCACGATTGAAAGATGCAAGGTTAAAGAATAAGGACATATTTGATAAGAGGCATAGGCTCAGACCTAAAGCTACTGAGGAATGTGATTGGGTTTTGGTGTATGACGGTAGTCTTGAAAACCAACATTCAACAATCAGAAAGCTTTCAAAGAGATGGTTTGGTCCTTATGTGGTTCAGCATGTACATGGAAATGCAACTTATACCTTGCATGAATTAGATGGGACAAAAATGAAGATTCCCATTGCAGGGAAAAGAATCAAGTTATTCAAAAGAAGAGGTGATACAGATCCCTTTGATTCACAGGAAGGTCAAAATGAAGGCTCTGATGAAAATGGTATGGATGTGGATGAAGAACAAGAGGATGATGTGTTAGATTTTGTTGCAAGCGATGATGAAATCGACATGTATGTTGACTTAAATGAAGACAGAACATGCAAAAGATATATGTGGCACTTACCGGAGGATGTGCAGGTTTAGAGGGGGTGGATGTGGTGCAATGGCACGTTCATAATGTGAAATTAATGTATCTAATGTTTATGATGTGTGGGACCAAATGATATAATGTACACAATGTGATATATGCGAAAATGAATGCCACGGTTGCATCCGTGTACATACCTTGCCGGGCGGGCGAGGCCCTATACGTGGTGCTATGGAATTCTTTTTCACATAGATATATGCCTAATTTTGTTTAGGAATGTACACATGTCAAGTGTTTCGAAGTGGCACGCTCGTTTTGCCTAGAAAGTTCAATGCGGGCAATCTCGGCCAAAAATAGCATGTCTCGTGCGCTGGCATGAAAGACGTATCCAAAGTGCTTACCAAGTGGGAAAATGAGGTTCAAGATGAAATTTGAGCCCAATCAGATTTTTCCATAATTTTAGGGATTTTTCCCAACTCGTTTGGGCTTTTTACGTACAAAAAGTGACATTTTTGGGCTAAAAATGGTCAAAATAGCCTAACATTTGCTCCAAAAAGCTCAAAATTCCACATCAAGTATGCTGGTGTTGTTTCTCAAGTTGTGTGGGAATTTTTAGAGCAAAGAATGAGCTCATTTGGGTACATGAGCAAGGAGATACAACCATTCCTTTACAAGGTGCTAGTGCAGTCCCGTGCTGCTTCCACTACATGGTTGAGGCTGTGAGGCCTCCAATTAGGGTTTCCTCTCCTCAAATAACTACTTGGGCTTCTCCAATGAAGTACTCAAGCTTCCATGAAATGGTCACGACGAAGAATCTAAGCGTAAATTTAGGGAACAGGTCGAATGAGCACTGCATCTGTGCAATTGGGAACGAGGCTACACCTAATCTTCACACACGCAAGAGTTTTGAGTTAGTATTGATTCTTTTCCAAAGTAGAGCTTTCATGGTTGGAGTTTTGTTCCTGTTTAGTGCATTTTTGGCTTCAAATCGTCTACGCTTCGCTTGATTTTGCTACGAATCCTCACAGTCAGAGGCCCGACGCTTTCCTAGTCGCACTACAGCCTGCAGCCATGTCAATGCTATGTTGTACTAAACGTGTCCGCGGTAATCCTGATGGAAAATCATTAGGAAATACATCTTGAAATTGCTTTAATAATTTTTGAAATTGACTAGCAACGTTTGCTTGTTGAGAATTAGCAATTGGTGGAATAGAGGAGAGAGAAGCATGCGGCATTGAGGAATGTTCAACAGAGTCAATGTTAGAAAGAAAATGAGACAGTGATTAACACAAGAAAACCTAATCTATTTCATTATCAAAAACGAGCTGCATAAGCTCAGCGGTACAAATGAGTGGTGATGAAGGTATATCTTTTTCTCCCAACAACAACACATGTGATGAAGGTATATCTTTTTCTCCTAACAACAACACATTTGCGCCATGGGATTCAAACATCAAGCTGTTGTGCTCATAGCTAGGCTTCAGTGATGGTCCTAGGCTATGCAACCACTCCCTACCAAGAACCACATCCACCTTTTCCATGTTCATAACCAGAAAATCCAAACAAGTAGAGTACCCTTGTACTTCTAATGGAACAACTCGGCATTGAGTATCCCATATTTCAGTATCATTTCCATTCATCATTGCTAACTTGTAGCGGTGGGTACTCGGAGTTTGAGACAGTTTGAGAATTTTCACCAATCCATAATTGATGAAATTGTGAGTAGTACCGTCATCTACCAAGATGCGTACCTTGTGCCCGTGCAGATATCCGTGCATATGTACTAACTGATGTGATCCAAAGGTTTGTTGCCACATGGAAGCTGTGAGACAACATTCATATACCACCTCAGTGTGTGTTACTTCCATTGTGGAGAATTTTGAGGAAGACTCAATTGGTAGTAGTTGCACCGTGTGCACTGCTTTTGTTAGGAAATAAAACGTAGCTAAATAGATAATTGAGTAGATTACTTAATGGAGAGAGACAAATTTATATACACGAGATTATAGTGTAGAGAGAGAGAGAGAGAGAGTACACACGATATACGTGGTTCACCCAATGTGGGCTACGTCCACGGGAAAGCAGCCACTCAATGGCTTTGGTACTTCAAAACAAGAAGTAGTTTACAAAGGGATTATACCCTTAATGGAGCTCCCGCCTTGCTTCACTCTCACCACCTCACACTCACCTTGTTGCATCAACTTCACACTATGAAATGTGTGTAGAAATGGCCTCCTTTTATAGGCCAAAAGGGCTGCCCTCTCTTATGAGAGACAGCCATGTGTAGCCGCCCTTGTGCGAATAAGTCCAAATCGGACCCTCCAATCCGCCCATGTGTGGCCGCCCTTGAGAAGACAAGTCCGCTTTTGAATTCGGCCACTGGCCACCGGCCATTGACTTCCGACCACCGGCCACCGGCCATTGACTTCCGACCACCGGCCATTGGCCATTGACTACCGGCCACCGGCCAACCGACCGGTTGTTTTCCGACCACTTTCCGACCGCCGTCCGGCCATAATATTCCGGCGAAAAGGAATATTCCGGCGAAAAAAAGTCTCGGGGGCCTCCGCCCCCGAGACCTTTAAAGTTGCCCCTGATTCTTGTCCGTGAAAATTTTGGTTTCCGGTGAGTGATTTTCCTTAACGCACGATGGCTTCTCCTCATAATGGGGGCCTTACAAATGTGCGCTTTTACCACAGAAAATTACAAGGGTAAATCAGGGCTCCATACTTAACAATCTCCCACTTGGAGATTGATCTCCAAACCTGTGACTGCTTTCCATTCTGGCTTTTTTATCCTTGAATGCCGATTGAAGATGAGCAAAAGCTCAACTTCTCCTTGTTGACCACCTTTGTAAACATGTCTGCAGGATTTTCACTTGTATGCACCTTTCCTAGCTTTAGTTGTCCCTCTTCCAAAAGAGTGCGTATGAAGTGATATCTCACCTCAATGTGCTTTGTCCTTGAATGAAAGGCTGAGTTCTTCGCAAGATGGATAGCGCTTTGGCTATCACTGTACAAGACACAATTGTCTTGTTTGAATCCAAGCTCTTCTAAGAATCTGTGAAGCCATAGAATTTCTTTGCTTGCGTCCGTCATTGCTACATACTCTGCTTCCGTGGTAGAAAGTGAAACCACTTTCTGCAGCTTTGAAGCCCAGCTTACTGCTGTGCCTCCAACCGTGAACACATAGCCAGTAGTGCTCCTTCGAGTATCTTTGTCACCTGCCATATCTGCATCAACATACCCTTCTAGAAAAATATCAGTTCCTCCAAAATACAAAGCATTTGTTGTTGTCCCTTTTAGATACCTAAGTATCCACTTCACAGCTTGCCAATGCTCTTTACCTGGGTTGTCCATGAACCTACTCACAACTCCCACTGCATGTGCAATGTCTGGCCTTGTCCAGACCATAGCATACATTAGAGAACCTACCGCTGTAGCATATGGAACTTTAGACATATAGGCTATCTCCTCTTGTGTCTTTGGACACATATCCTTCGTTAGTTTAAAATGACCAGCCAAAGGTGTAGAAACTGGTTTTGCATTTTGCATTGCAAACCTTTCTAGTACCTTCTTGATGTAATCTTCTTGAGATAGCTTTATTGTCTTCTTCGTCCTGTCCCTTGATATTTTCATACCAAGTATCCTCTTTGCAGCACCTAAATCTTTCATTGAAAAAGATTTGGACAGCTCCTCTTTTAGGTCTTTGATGTCCTGCATGTTAGCACTTGCAATCAACATGTCATCAACATACAACATTAGGATGATGAATTTCCCATCTCCCAAATTCTTCGTGTAGACGCAGTGATCCGAGTTGCATCTTGTGAATCCATGATCCAACATCCATCGATCAAACTTCAAGTACCATTGTCTTGATGCTTGCTTTAAACCATACAAGCTCTTCTTTAATCTGCAAACCATTTTCTCCTTACCTTTTACTTCATACCCCTTTGGTTGAAGCATGTAGATTTCCTCCTCTAAGTCACCGTGAGGGAATGCCGTATTTACATCCATTTGCTCGAGATTTAGATCATGAGCAGCCACAAGGCTTAAGACAAGCCTAATTGAGTTCATTTTTACAACAGGAGAAAATATTTCATTGAAGTCAATACCTTTCTTTTGAGAAAAACCTTTTACCACAAGCCTAGATTTGTACCTTTTCTTCCCACCTTCTTCTTCCTTTATCTTGTACACCCATTTGTTTTGAAGTGCCCGCTTACCTTTAGGCAACTCAACCAACTCCCATGTTTGGTTCTGATGTAGTGAGTCCATCTCCACTTGCATACTCTTCGTCCATTCTTCTTTGGATTCATGTTGCATAGCTTCTTCATATGATTCCGGCTCTCCAGAATCTGAGATCAAGAGATGGTTGAAGGAAGGAACAAACCTTTCTGGAGGTCTACTTGCTCTTGTAGATCTTCGGGGAATAGGTTGAGGCTCCTCATTTGGTTGATGTTGTTGCACATTGTCACCGTTTGCAGTCCTTGAGTCTTCACCGTCCTCAAGCTCCATGTACTCATCACCTGTTTCTTTTGTTTGTTTTCTTTCCAAGTAATCTTTGTACATATTTTGTTCATTAAAAATTACATCCCTACTCCTTAAGATTTTACCATCTTCAGGATTCCATAGGCGATACCCAAAGTCTCCTTCTCCATAGCCAATGAAGAAACACTTTTTGGACTTTGCATCTAACTTTGATCTTAGGCTTCTATCTATGTGCATGAAAGCCTCACACCCAAACACTTTGAGAAATGCATAATTCACCGGTTTACCTGTCCATGCCTCTTCTGGAACTCCCCCATCCAATGCCGTTGAGGGTGACCGATTGATTAAGTACACAGACGTACTTACAGCTTCCGCCCAAAGTTCAAGCGGTAGGCCTGCATGTAGCCGCATGCTTCGTGCTCGTTCCATAATTGTCCTGTTCATCCTTTCCGAAATCCCATTTTGTTGAGGTGTCCTTGGGGTTGTCCTTTGCCTCCGAATTCCATTGCTAGCACAAAAGCTTTCAAAAGCTTGGCTGCAATATTCACCTCCATTGTCGGATCTGAGGCATTTAACCTTGGTACCTGTTTCATTCTCCACAAAGGCTTTCCACCTTTGAAATATGGAAAATACATCGGATTTATTCTTCATGACATAAACCCATGTTTTTCTAGTCGCATCGTCTATGAATGTTACATAGTACAATGAGCCACCAAGTGATGGTGTACTTGCAGGACCCCAAACATCAGAATGAACCAACTCAAGTTTTTTATTTTTTCTTTCATTTCCTGATTTTTGAAATTTTACCCTCTTTTGTTTACCATAAACACAATCTTCACAGAACTCTAAGTCCACTTCTTTCAAACCTGGTAGAAGCTTCTTTGTTTGAAGGATTTTCATTCCTTTGGCACTCATATGCCCAAGTCGGTAGTGCCACACCGCACTGTCAACTTCTGTAGTTGCTGCACAAGCTGAAGGTTGCGTGCTCACAGCACACAAGTAAAGTGTACTGACTTTTTCACCCTTGGCAACCACCAAAGATCCCTTTGAGATCTTCCACCGTTTGTTTCCGAATGCAATGTTGTGACCTTCATCGTCCAATTGTCCTGTAGAGATCAAATTTTTGCGAAGAGAAGGAACATGCCTAACATCTTTAAGCTTCCATTCATTTCCGTTAGCAGTTTTGATAGAAACTGTACCTTTGCCGACAATCTCACAAGCTTCATCATCTCCCAAGTATACATACCCAAAATTACCTTTGGTGTAGTCTTGGAAATGTTGCTTGTGTGGTGTCGCATGGAATGAAGCCCCGGAATCTACTATCCAGGAATTAGACACATTGTCTAATGAGAGAATTAGAGCATCTTGCTCTACTTTACCTGCCACATTGGCCTCCGATGTTGGCTTGTTGTCTTGAGACTCTGTCTCCTTCTTCTTCTTGGACCAGCAATCCTTCTTGACGTGGCCCTTCTTGCCGCAGTTCCAACATTCAAGAACTGACTTTGTTCGTGATTTGCTCCGTCTTGAGCGATCACGACCCTTTTGGTTTTTGAACCTCTCCTTAGGCCTTCCTCTTGTTTCCACTGATAGTGCAGCACTTGATGATTCTCCTGTGCTTCTCCTTCGCATTTCCTCGCTTAGAAGAACACCCACAACATCATCAAACTTAAGAGTATTTGTGCCAGAGATAGAATTACTTACAGCCATCACAAGGCTGTCCCAACTATCCGGTAGAGATGATAGTATAAGGAGAGCTCGCACTTCGTCATCGAAATTTATTTTCACTGATCGAAGTTGACTTATGTTTGTGTTAAAGTCATTTAGGTGTTCTGCAACTGAACCATTCTCTGCCATCTTTAGATTGAACAAGCGCTTCATAAGAAATACCTTATTGGATGCCGATGGTTTCTCGTAGAGGTCGTCAAGTGACTTCATCAAGTCCTCCGTGGTCTTCATCTCCGAAACATTGAAGGCCACCGTTGACGCCAAGCTTAACCGGATTGTTCCCAGTGCCTTTCGATCAAGGACAATCCATGCTTCATCTGCCATTGTTGCGGGCTTCTTCGCAAGACCGCCTAGTGGCAAATAGAGGTCCTTCTGGTAGAGATAGTCTTCAATCTGCATCTTCCAATGTTGGTAGTTTTTGCCGTTGAACTTCTCAATCTTGAGCTTCCCCTCCTCCGCCATAACTCCCACTCAATTCAAGGAATCCTTTCCTTGAGATAATTTAGCTACGAGCAAACCTTGCTCTGATACCAGTTGTTAGGAAATAAGACGTAGCTAAATAGATAATTGAGTAGATTACTTAATGGAGAGAGACAAATTTATATACATGAGATTATAGTGTAGAGAGAGAGAGAGAGAGAGAGAGAGAGTACACACGATATACGTGGTTCACCCAATGTGGGCTACGTCCACGGGAAAGCAGCCACTCAATGGCTTTGGTACTTCAAAACAAGAAGTAGTTTACAAAGGGATTATACCCTTAATGGAGCTCCCGCCTTGCTTCACTCTCACCACCTCACACTCACCTTGTTGCATCAACTTCACACTATGAAATGTGTGTAGAAATGGCCTCCTTTTATAGGCCAAAAGGGCTGCCCTCTCTTATGAGAGACAGCCATGTGTAGCCGCCCTTGTGCGAATAAGTCCAAATCGGACCCTCCAATCCGCCCATGTGTGGCCGCCCTTGAGAAGACAAGTCCGCTTTTGAATTCGGCCACCGGCCACCGGCCATTGACTTCCGACCACCGGCCACCGGCCATTGACTTCCGACCACCGGCCATTGGCCATTGACTACCGGCCACCGACCAACCGACCGGTTGTTTTCCGACCACTTTCCGACCGCCGTCCGGCCATAATATTCCGGCGAAAAGGAATATTCCGGCGAAAAAAAGTCTCGGGGGCCTCCGCCCCCGAGACCTTTAAAGTTGCCCCTGATTCTTGTCCGTGAAAATTTTGGTTTCCGGTGAGTGATTTTCCTTAACGCACGATGGCTTCTCCTCATAATGGGGGCCTTACAAATGTGCGCTTTTACCACAGAAAATTACAAGGGTAAATCAGGGCTCCATACTTAACAGCTTTCTCCTTCCCCTGAGCAGCAGATTTCCCCTTGGGACAATCTTTTTTTCCATGACCTCTCCCTAAACATTGAAAACATAACTTCTCTTTCTTTGCTTTATCAAAATCCTCAGGAGAGAGAGAACCTCTGGACCCCTTGGGTTTTTTAGATGCATATGAATTAGCAACTAGAAATTTTCTTTTATTGTGCCCATACTCAGTGCGTGTATTACCATGTATACTAGCAGGCACGTTACTATTATGTGTTTTCTTCTCATCAAGGTCATCATGAATATGTGCTTTCACTATGGCTTCCTTCCTCAAGTGTTTTAGGGTCTTGGGTCTTGACATACTTCTTAAGCTCGGGTGTCAGACCTCGTATGAACCCTCGTACTTGTTGAAAGGTATCCAAGCCTTCCAACTTGAGGATAATGTCCCGATAGTGAGAGATATATTCAAGGAGTGATGGGTATTGACGCATAGAGCATGTGTCCCAAGCCGTCCAATTCCAATCAGCCTCGTTTGTAGGCAAAAAATCCTTGCTAAACATTGCTTCAAAGGCTGCCCAACTCTGTGGTATGATATTCTTCTCCTTGAGAGACATCCACCATTTATAGGCCTTGACTTCCAGAGTTAAGCGTGTCTGCAGAGCTCTGACTGCATCCGGAGTACACCGTAAGGCGTGAACTCCATCCCACTTGCTGAGGAAGATATTCACTACATCCTTATTGCTGTCTCGGTCTTCTCCCTTAAAGACTGGTGGTTTAAAGTTTTTTAACAAGTCATCCATGTCTTTGGCAGTGAGAGTATGCAATGTATCAGTAGTTGGGCCTTGCCCTTGTGTGCCAACGTGCTCATGCATGTGGGCGTCAGCAGGACTCTTAGACTGTTGATGCATTAATTGAATTACTAATGTGGAGAGTCTAGTTACATTTTCATTTAAAGATTCAAAATTTTCATCCATGACTGTCATGAGTGTCTGAAGTGCATGCATTAATTGAATTACTAATGTGGAGAGTCTAGTTACATTTTCATTTAAAGCTTCAAAATTTTCATCCATGAGTGTCTCAAGTGCACAAAATTCTTGAATATCGAGCAATTCATAAGTATCTTCTCTTGCCATAGCTTCGCGGGTACTCTCCTTGAGAGGATCGGCCGCGGGCCATCATTGGTAGGATCAGGAGTACTTTGCTCAAAATCGAATGTCATATTGATATCCGAATCCATGGTTACATAGTGCGGTGAAAGAAGTACTCATAAAATATACTTGATATTGGGAGCACTCGCAAAGTATAGTAGCCGTGCTAACTCCGTCAAAATCGAGAGTAGTCCGCCGTATATGGAACTCCGCAAGCTCTTGATAGTTGAATCAATTAAGCTTGAAGATGCCGACAAAAAATTGTACTGCTTGAAACATAATTGTTTGCTTTGAAAAGTTGTAGACGACATAATATTCCCGAAGGAAGAAGGCGCAATAGATACTTTGTTCCAAAATTTCAACTCCGTCGAATTTTTGCAATTTTGAACTTTTGACAGTTTGCCAAGAATTTCGTGGCCCCTTGCCAATGCTTATGTCGAATCTCAGCCGACAACCGTTGAAAACCATGTGTATGGAGTGTGTGCTCGGGTGGGCACTCACCCTAGCTTGAGTGAATTGAGGAATTGCGCAAGGCCAAAGGCCTTTGGGCGCCTTGAGTGAAAAAAAAACGTCGTTGTCGACTATGGCAACCAACGCAGTGCTGTGAGGGAGAGGGAGAGAAAGAGATGCCCGTTGGTTGTGTGTTGGGAGTCACTGCAATGACGAGAACTCCTCCCATCCGCAGTGCACGTCCATCAAGCTAGGCCACACGCGATATGGTGGAGGTCAAGGTCTCCTCCCTCACGGCACAAGCGGCTCTGCACGCATCAAGGGTTTTCGGCTCCTCCCTTAGCAGGCGGCCCTTCACATGCAAAAAGCTCCTAGTGGCTCCACTCTCTCTTGACAAAAATAGACCATGCTTTGATACCAATGTAAGACAGGCATGACTAGAGACTGACAGTCCACTACCCAACCACCCTTTATATAGGCATGCCCCTGGCCATTTTCCCTAGTTGGACTCCCCGTTCCACACCGCTTAGCTCGGCCCTGCCTTGTCTAGTCCGGCCTTGCCGGTGTCCTGACACACAATGACCAAGGTACCGGCAAAGGCCTTCCCATTTGGTTAAAATCACCCATGACTCCCTTTCCATCAGCATGATAGACATACCTTACAATCAATTTGTTTCAATAGACGGCATGAACTAGAAGTTCATCAAGAACTTTATGTGCTTTTGAAAGGGCACCACATTTGACATATGTCGACCAAAGCAATGCTTAATCATAAATTTCCCACATCTCTGTTGAGCAATACCACAATTAAAAATATCCTCAAGCACTTATCGTGCTCTCTGGATTGCATCACATTTGGCATACATATCGGCCAAGGTTTTTCTAAGGACAACATTTGGAGAATTTCCTCCCTTTCGCATTCGGTTAAAAAGCCAGAGCTTCTTTGCCACAACTATGTTCAACATTCCCTACATCAATGCACTGCATGAGATAACATTTTGGACAAGATGATCCTTGACCGCCTATTGCCCTATTACATGCATCACATTCCAGAAGCTGGTCAAACGCCAAAAACTCCCAGTTGGTACACTCATTGAGGCGACCAAAATGGTATGGAATTGGCCAGGAAACTTAAACTTCCAATATCTTGGCAACCAAAGCTCCAATTAGCAATCCAAAAAGACCAACGTTCTCCGTATGATAAGCACTTTAGAACCATGCACTCATACAATCCCTGACCTTCATCACTACCCAATTTGGCTCAAATTTGTAGATTGTCCCAGCTTCAAACTGCCATAATTGTCATACCGTAGCTCCAATTGACGAGTTGTAAAGACAAGCACGGAGAGCATGTCAAGCACTATAATGCTGGCCTATAAAAACACATTCTAGAATCATCACTTACAACTCGGTTTACAAGCAACTGCTTCGTTCTTGGGCACAAGAACCCACATTTAGCATATATTTCAGTCCTCTTGCTGACATAACAGCTATTAACATGGTTCATAAGTTCGGAAAAACCTCAAATATGTATGCAGATTTGCATCTTTCACCCCGTGATCTCAAAGAGGCATGACAACAGTGTTGGTGCAGATGTGTGTGCCCCCAAGGCCCCTTCTTTGTGTGCAGAATGGAAGTGAGAGCATGGTTTTGTGTGCGGCAGCAGTTTGTGGCTCAAAACAAGATGTGAAGTCTTTGGGTAGTTGAGAGTTTGCGTGTTTATGCATTGGTGTGTGTGCAGGCAATGGCCTGCCAATGTGTACCGAGAGTTTTGAAGGTGAACTCTAGTGGATTGGGGTGTTGTGTATGCTTTGGTCTATAGAGAGGCAGTCTTTTTATGTGCCAAGCATGTTCCCCCGTTCCCTCTCTCCATCTTTTTGGTGCCTCCACGGAGGAGCTGTCAGATGCTCCTAGTTAAAGTTGAAGTGGTGGGTTTTGTGATGCCAAAGGTGTAGTTTTTGAAGAGCAGGTGCTGTTAGAGAAGACGTGGTCCGGTTTTCCCACTTTCAATGGGGTCAAGAATGCAAAAACCTAGCTTCAAGATTACAAATTGTTCATGTTGGAGAGCGGTTTATTGAGAGAAGAAGGCGTGGTACAAGTGTTGCCTCTCCTTGTTCGTGGTAAAGCAAGGCTATGGTTCGATGGCCTGTGTGAAGAAGAAAAGGCAAATTGTGAAACCCTAGAGGAGGCTTCTCGAAGCAAATATGTATGGGATGCACAACTGAAAAAAGTGTAGATAAATCTGGACAGATTGAAGCAGATTTTCAAGCGTTCATTTGGGAGTTTGAAGTCCTTTAGGGAAAACTGATCAAGGTAACTGCTACAGAGAATGCCAGTTTCCTAAAGTTGAGTAAATTCATGGATTGACTCCATGAGGAGGTGCAAGACAAGGTCAAAATAGATGGCCCGGTATCGTATGGAGAGGCAGTGGCTCTAGCAAAAGGGCGGACCAAAAAAATTCTAAAGAAGTGCGAAGCTAGACGGGGGGTTTACCAAGTGCGGTGGTGTCAAGGCAGTGTGATGTGGTGGTAGCGGAGCCGATATTGGTGCAAAGGGTTATACCTGTGCGAGAAGAGCCAAGGGTTTTTTGGCTTCCAAGAGACATGATGGTTCCTTTATTGAGAATGCCAGCTAGAGAGGCTCAAGTTGTGGAGGATGTGCAGGTGTTTCTAGATCGGGTATAGTATGTACTGCCAATCACAAGTGAGACAGTAGAATCTCCATTGAAGTGTGGTAAAGGGGAAAGAGTACGATTTGCAGACAAGGTCAAGGCGGTAAAGCTAGAGAAGATTCTTGAGCTTGAGACAGAGGAAGAGACTGAGCCGAGTCGTCTCAATCCAAGTATGATGATTTTGACCTCTTGCATGTGAATGAAGGGGCAGTGAGTGTGTGCGAGGAGAATGATGAAGTGCAAGCCGAGATGGGTAAAGATGATGTGTGGCGCCATGCTAATGGCCTTGTTGAGGAGAGTGGTGGTGGAATGTGCTATGGTGGTGCAAAATATGCAGAATCTTTCCAAAAGGGATAGGGAAATCTTGCCTATGATAGTGGAGGATGATGCATCAATGGAGTAGGTAGTTGAAGCAGAGGTGATTAAAGCCAATAAGCAAGTGGTGCTAATCGACCTTGAAGGGACAGTAGACAAAGAGGAGCTCGACGATGCTGGAACTGAGTGTCCGGTGCAGCACGTGGACTCTATGACAAGTGATGTGGATTCCGAGGTGGTGTCCAAGCTTTCTAAGGAGGTTTGTGAGTGGTGGTTGAAAGGAGTACTGATACATGTAGTTCTGCAGTGGGCCATTGAACGTGTAAATGATTTGCTATAGGAGGATCTAGCTTTACATGTTTGGGAGGTCCAATTAGGTACGTGTGCATGTATGTCTTTTGATAGTGAGCACGATTGTGCTCTACTTGCAGATAATTTCTTGCAAGTGGGCAGTGAACCAATGGGTGCATGCAGTGGAGGTATGTTGTTGGCAGTTTCGGTGTGTGGTTAGTTATGTGCCTTGATATGGCACTATGCGAAGCTATTACAGGTGGATGGAGGTGATCAATGGAAGGTGTCTGAATAAGGAGGAAGCTATGTTGTAAAGCAGGTGGTGGGTAGCAGTTGACGGTTTGTATACATATGATAGGTGTTTTTGTGGTGTATAGAGAGCTTGTTTGGAGTGTGCAATTTTTTAGGTGCAATAAGCCTATGTGTGGTTGGATATAAATGCTAAACTATGGGGTGGGAAATGATGGTTTAGCCAAAGTTGGTATGTGCAAGGAAGCTATCTATGCCAAGATAAGGGTGCTAGCAAGTGCAAGACAGAGGGGGCAAAGGCCAATGTGGAAGACCTGGGCAAGTAGGTGCTAGGGGAAGTGTATCTTTGATGTGGCTTTTTGGGCCAAAAAAGCTTTAAAATGGTCCAATTTGGATAGTACGTCAAGGTGCCTCAAGTGCTGATTCATTGCTCTAGATGGTGGAGCTTAATGTGCTCTAGAAGCTGGTCCGGACGGCTCATAAAATGGAGCCCAGTGTGCAAGATGTTCAAGTTTAAAGCTGGAAGGTCTAGCAGATCTGAGATGGACATGGCAGTTGAAGGTAGGTGGCCAGAGTGGATGTCAACTGATAGATGGGTAGTGCTTGAATTATGGAGCATGCCTAACTCTTTGGATCATAGGTCGGAGCTCTACAAAGAATGTTATGGTCAATTGAAAAGTTGTCGAGCGTCGGGTCTATGCCCATCTTACCGCATGGGGGTCATGCCATTTGGCATTTTCTTGGCTCTTTTCAAAGTTTAAGAACATAGTGTATGATGTGTGGAGCTCTTGGGATTTGATAGATTGTCAAATGGAGTCGCTGTTACCAAGTTATGGCCAGAGGAAGTTGGGTGTGTTTGCCGAAGGAAGGGTGCCAAATAATTGTTTTCCATTTTCGCAGCCTTAATAGGTGGACTCAGGAAAGTTGAAGTGCGACAGGGTTTACAAGAGATGAATTTAGGGTGGTGGAGTTGCGACCAGGCCTTGCAGATTGGAAATCCAACCTCGGAGCAAGATGGGGTAGGTCTTTGAATAACGGCGAAAAGTTGTCCTCAAAGGGGATATTTGTGAAATTTTTTGGAGCATTGGGGGGGTTGACGATCCTACAGTTGCCATGTGGCAGGGTCTAATCCCACATGCGATGGTGGCTTTCTCAGGGGTATATGGCCAGCCCGTGACTCCGTATGGGGTAAGGCTTGAGAAGGCTAGTCTCTTTTGGAGCTCGTGGCTATGTCACAGGTGTTTGCGGCTCTACGCGGTGGCGTTGACTGGCGGTTTTGCCCGGCAGGCGACAACGGCCAATGGTCGATGAGCATTGACAGCAGGCAGTTGGTGGTGACCATGAGCGGCTTGGCGGCTTTTGCAACGAGATGACATAGCAGGACCGCACTGGGGCAGTTTCCCGCACCCTAAGGGGCAATACTTTTGATGCCAGAAGGGGCAAAGACCCACTAGAAATATCCCTAGTGAGAATGGAGGTGAGCCTCTATAAGAGAGAGGCGAGCAATCCAAGACAAGGCCATTCCAAGCCCCAAAAAAATAGAAAGAGAGGGTCAAAGGTGAGAGTTTTCAAGGTGGAAAAATGGCAAAATAAATAAAAGATTGAAAAAATGCCAAGGGCCACTAGTGACATCGCTACTGCACCCTTCTTCAAGAGAGCAGCTAGAGAGCATATACAAGGCAGCTACCCCCTCCAAAGTTTCTAAAAAGGAGTGACTAAATGGACAAATTAGAATCGAGATACCAAAGTTGAGAGAGATTCCCTATAAAAGTCATTTTTTAGTCATTTTTAGGGGTTGTTTGTGTGCCATTTCAGGGGAGCCAAGGTGAATAGGTGTTTTTTCTCAATGGCTTTTTTGTGTAAAGGTGTGTGCCTGCAAAGCCCTAAGTGTGGTTTTCCTTACCCGACAACCATATGGGTACGCCGTGTGATGAAAATGAGTTGTACATGGTGTTTTGAGCAGTGATGAAGCCTCCATGGTGTTTCTCTCGCGTGGTTTCCTTTGCCCCCCCTTCTCTACCTCTTTTGCTTGAGTGTGCAGTTCCAATGCGGATGTCTATGCCCCCAGGGGCCCTTCTTTTTGTGCAGAATAGAAGTGAGAGCATGGTTTTATGTATGATAGTGGTGTGTGGATCGAAACAAGCTGTGAAGTCAATGGGTAGCTGAGAGTCTATGTGTTTACCCATTGGTGTGCAAGCGATGGCGTACCAGTGTGTGTCGAGAGTTTTGAAGGTGAACTCTAGTGGATTGCGGTGTTGTGTATGCCCTAGGCTATAGAGAGGCAGTCTTTTTGTGTGTTGGGTGTGTTCCCTCATTCCCCCTCTCCAACGTCTCTTAATCATCTCAATATGCTAGGTCACATAAGCACTTCCTCTCTTGCTAATTGTAATCTTCATTAATATACTTCCTTGCATTTGCATCTTTTTGGTTAGCATCAGCTCATTGCCTATTTAACTTGTAATTGAGAAATATTTTCATGGTACTAGCCCATTGGACTACTTTCCTCATTAAGATCTTGATTAGGCAAGCGATAAGTGGATTGAATATCTCTAATAAGCTCTCTAATTGAACATCACTAAGTAAATTATTGCATTCATGTTTAGAATTGCATTTAGTGTTGATTTTGTTGAGCATTTCACATCTTCAATTAGTTTTATACATCTTCACAATCACCCTACATTATTTACCTCATCTCGAAATCACCTTCACAAGATCTCCATAGAGCCTTCCAACTCTACAACCCGAGCTCGAGAGCCCCTTTGATGGAAATCGGATCGTGCTAGCTAGGGTGGATGAAATACAAACATCGTGCACACAAGTGAATGTTTGTAGGATAGATTATCACTCGAGAAAATTATGCTCCAAGATAGATTAACTTGGACTCATAAACATGATCTTGAGTAGTTTGCTAACCCATCACAAGCTCACCATAAACAACAAAGATGTAATGCAAGCTTGGAATAGATTTGTTTAATCATGAAATGAGATTTAAGTAGCTCTACAGCCTTGCACCACTACATGTGGTATAATTTCAACACTTCTCTTGTCGACTCATACTCTCGTGACTCTAGGACAAAGCTCAGACCTTACAATCTTCCTCTTGAGGTTTGGACTATGAAGAAACTGAAGAAACTGACATCTCTGGCACACTCCAATCCAAGAGCAAAAAAACATTTCCAATCCAAGAGTCCATCCCCAATCCATGAGACAAACAATCTCTAATCCAAGAGACACTCAACACCTCCCCTCAACCAGATGTATAAAATTAAGACCAAGCTATCTCCAACCAAATACAACTGAAGGGGAAAGGCAAAACAAAAGCTAGAGAATGTCAACATAGACTAGAAGGCTATTGCTATCTTCTTCATCATCTTCATCTTTACCTTCTTCTGACAAATAGACTCTGGGCCTTGGAATTTTGCTAGTGCTACCTCTATCCTTTTACATTTCTTGGTCTTTTCCATAGATATCTTGATCTCAACTTAGTTTATGGGCTCCATATATGTGCTCAAGACAAGTGAGTGAGAGGTAGGTCTTGCCTAGCTAGAGGCCATGTCTAAACCTCTAGATGCAATTACAACAAGCTTAAATTCTTTGTCTGCACTAGGAAGATAATTTTCATACATATCAAATATAGCACTTAAAGTTGTGTGCTAATTTTGAGCCTCAAAGCCTTCACGAGAAATACACCTTGCAAGGTCGTCGCCCAAAATGGGAGAGATTTTGGAATTTGAGGGCAAGTCAACTTTGCAGGAAGTGGTTGCGGGATGGGCCTCTTGGTAAGGGGGTAATCAAAAGCCTCTTGTGCAATACTGGCCACGGAAATTGGAGCTCAAGAAGGCCCAGCGGGTAAAGATGTTGAAAAGGGTCGTGGGAAGGGGGTCACTCTGTTGCAAACCCGTTTCACTTCCACAGTCATTGGACAGGATGAATGGGCAGCTCCAATCATGGCCAATGACTTTAGTGTAGGATAACGGATGGATGAAGATCAATTTTTGATGGCGAGTAAGCTTGCTCGAACCCAAAAAACAATGCAATGTAGTTTACTGATGTGCTTCAAGTCCGACCGCATTGCCCTCATACCAAAAATAGGCATTAAACTATCACCAATGCAACAAATATGCTATACATAGTGTACTAGCCACCGCAATAGCTTTATTTTCTTGTGAGGGTCTTCAAAAATAGGATAACAATAGCCAAGTTAGCAGGATCTCACACACATACATACAAACCTATCTTTAGGAAAAAGATTAGGGTGAGCTAATCACCTCAAATTTCAAAGTTTAGGAGCTCAAATCAAAACTAATGCACAGGGGATTTTGAGCACTCAATTGAAGCACCAAAACTCATCAGAATTTTGCATTCAAGGGTTCAATAAAATGGTGTCGAGAATTTATTCGCACACACAAAATGCAAAGGCCAATAGTGGCTCCAACAAGAGCAATTGTGCAATGAATTAGGTTGAAATTGAGCACAAAGATTGAAAAATTATGCATGCACACAATGCTAAATGAAAAATTCCTAATTATAAATTAATGAACTCTAGTGATAATTAGGCTTCCAATTATCCAGTGAGTAGTGGCCCAAGAGTCTTTAACTAAAGAACATGCTCATGCTAGCCAATGGAATACTAATTAGGCATCAGATATGCAATAGGAGAGTAGAAGAGAAAGGTTAAGGATTGATTGTTGAGATTAGGAGATACAAATCCTTGATAGCTCTGATACCACTCGATGGGAATCATTAGGAAAATTTTGAACTCATTTTTGGGCCTTTTAAGAGTGCCACATCATCAAAGTTGTACAAAAGAAAGCAACCCTGTAGACCCCTCTAAATATTGCTTAGAACCCCATGATATGACCTATCATCGGAAAGTTCTTGAAAAATGGATTCTAAAGAGCCAAGGTCCGAAAAGTTTGGATGACTTCTATGAAAGTTATGCCATTTTTTTTCAATCAGCCAGGTTTTGTTACCGTTACTGTAATCTAAAATCACCCTTTTCTAGATCTACATGAAGGCAATGTCCGATACATGCATGCTATATATCAATAGATAGCATTTGAAGAGTAGATTCTAAATATCCAACCTCCGACAAGTTTGGATCTTATTGAAAAAAATTTACCGATCCCCACTTTTTGAAAGCTATATATGCCACATCAACAATTCTTACAAGGCCCATTTTTTAGTCGAAACTTTTCCTAATGGGGATCGTGCTAGCTAGGATAGATGAAAGACAAACATTGTGCACACAAGTGAGTGTGTGTAGAATAGATTATCACTGAAGCAAACTAGGTTCCAAGATATATTAACTTCAACTCATAAACACAATCTTGAGTAGTCTGCTAACCCATCACAAAATCACCATAAACAAGAGAGATGTAATGCAAACTGGGTATAGATTTGTTTATTCATGAAATGAGCTGAAGTAGCTCTACAGCCTTTGACTGAGTACATGTGGGATGATTCCACCTATTCTCTCCTTGACTCATACTCTAGTGACTCTAGGACAAAGCTCACACCTTCCACCCTTCATCTCCATATCAAACCTAGTCCTAACCTTTCTACAAACCCGGGTCTTTCATATTTTGGAGATCTCCCACAACAAGAGGCCATGGCTCAGGTGGTTAGGCCATCAAGAAACAAAGCATACACGTGCAAGGTTGTGGGGTGAATACTTTTGATATCAGTAATTGGGAAACCTGGTTGGACTTGACGGTGATGATAAACTCCATTGAAATGTAATGGTGGGTCCGTAGGTCGATGTGCATAGAGTGCGCTATTTTCTATTCGACATCCGGAGTCCTGACATGAAGCGACTCTTGGGAGCCCTTTTGGCTCTACAAGCACCCACTCCCGCGTGCCCTCCAATCTGTGCACACTTGAACACCTCTGCAAGGGGGCCATTCCCGCCAACCAAGGCACCCCAAACAAGGGGCAGTGTCCCGCATGCAATAAGTGATCCAAAGCACTAAGGGTCTTTTCCCTTTAAGGGCTCGCTCCCACCAAGCATCAAAAAATCCAAAGAATCAAAAAGCTTCAAGGCCACTCAGAGGAATCTTCAAGGCTTCAAAATTTTCAAAACAAATCGAAGATCTCTCTATAGTGAAGGGTGAATTCATGCAGAAGGTGAAGAGGTATATCACAAAGGAGTACTCAAAGGAATTCTGTGTGTGTGTGTGTGTGTGTGTGTGTGTGTGTTTAACTCTAAAATTTTTGCAACCAAGAACCATTTTCAATGTATGTCATAATCTACATTTATGAAGATACTTTTCTAGTTGTGCTCATGTAAAGAGGTAGATGATGTCTACGAGGGTCTCCTAAGCTAAGACTACTCTATTAGAACAATGAGTGAGAAGGATGTAGAGAAATTTAATGGGGAATCATTTCACACATGGCAGAAGAGGTCTAGGGGCTATTTGTTGAAGAATACATTATGAGGAGTGGTCAAAGCGCCACTAGAAGATCAAGAGGGAGTGTGTACTAGGGAATTTAGTGCGTTAGCTATAGAGAAGGAAAAACCACCACTTGGGATCATTATCACCACACTTCACGACAATTATGTCCACTTCATTGATGAATGTACAGGTGCGAATAAAGCATGGGTTTTTCTTGAAGAAAATGTTGGGGCTATAGAAAAGAGAAGTAAAGTGAGCCTTAAAAGACAACTTTACAAAACTACATTGTATGAAGGAGAGGACATAGCTAGCCTAGTCAATAGACTTAAAAGCATCATAACCCAGCTCTTTTACATAAAGTATGATGTACCAAAAGATGACAAAGTGTCCGTGCTTTTGATTGCACTTTCACCCTCTTATGATCACTTAGTCACCATCCTTGAAGAGAAAGAACTGGCTCTAGAATTACAAGACGTCATCAATTCACTTAAAGTAGAAGAGCAAAAGCAAAAGGGCACATTGACATCATCAAGAGGAGATTTTGTTGCATCGTCATCATCAAATGTAAATAAGTGCTATGATTGTGGTAGAATGGGACATGTAGTAGAGGATTTCTACACCAACAAATCTTGCAACAAATTTGACAAGAAGGGGCATTCTCCTTCTCGATACTACTCAAGTGGAGGCAATGGAAGTGTAGAAAGCAGCAGTGGTAGCAACAACAACAGAAGCTACAAAGGCAAGAAACCTGTAAGAGGACCAGTTCATGTGGTGGAGGACAAAGAAAAAGATGAGACAAAGCTTTTACTAGAAGTGTCATCTTCATCATAATCATCATCCAATGTAGCATGCATATCTCTCTCAAAATACTGGTAGCATCCTACCACACTGTCATCACATTCACTTTCTTCTACATGTGTCCCTTGTGCCTTTATTGATTCTTCTTCACCTGAGATTGTGGATGAATAGACTCAGTGAGAGTTTTCCTCTTTATTTTTATGATATCTATAACATCCTCATGAAACTTGCACTTAGTTATGCTAACAACTTTGCCCAAGGTAAAATAAACTTTACTATTCAAAATCCTTTCCTCCAATACCTTCTTTAAGTTTGTGGCAACTTCAATTTCTGATTGTAGTCTTTACGTAGGGCCTTTTCTTTTGCTTTTCCTTGCTCTTTCTTCTTTCTTATAGATGCTTACTCTATAGGAACCTTAGGAGGAGGAGACGCCTCCACTGAAGCCTTGTAAGAGGGTCTACAATCCTTTCTTACTCTAGATCTTGTAACCCTCTTTGAAGTAGAGGGACCTCCATCTCCATTCTCATGTCTACCCTTCTTTTCAACAATTTCTTCATTGTTATGGAACCTTTCAACATAGACGTGCCCTGATAAAGAGTCTAAAATATCATTTCAACTTGTAGTATGGCATATGCATTCACCAACTTCATGTAATACATGTTTAGTTACCCTTCCTTCTTTGGCTGATGCCACTATATACGGCCACAAGATATTGACCTCCTCAAAACATCCTGAGTAGGATTTGATCCTTTCTTTGGAATAATCTCTATCTTTGCCCCATAGGTAGCAACCTCCACTATAGAGATAGCATGATTGGTCGTCGTATCCTCCACTGACTTCCACATACCCCCTTTTCCAAAGCTAGTTCCTAATGGCATACCTATCTCTCGGAGATGGATCTTCACATCCTTAACACAAGATCTCTATTCAAGGCATAGCTGAACCCTTCTTCCATGATCGGTGTTTTCACACCATATGCATCTGCACAAAAATCCTTCTTTGCTTTGGGATTTTTGTCCAACAGGTTACCCTTTCTCTTCAAGGCTCATCTTTAACTTCATTTCTTGCATATACTTAACAAGCTCATCAAGCATAGAACTATCACATTTTGGACTCACAACAGCAAGCTTTGGTGGAATCTCAGGTACACTAGAGGTAGAAGTAGCACCATTCACCATCATCTTGTCCCTACAGTGTTGTCTCTTAGCAAGTACTGAGATGGCATCCTAAACCTCTTTCCACTCAACCTTTATACCGTGTCCTATATTCTTGTTTTCAAGGAGTATCTCTAAATTTTCTTGGAGCTCAATACTTGTAGCTTGAAGAAAAAATTCACTTTTTTCACTATTCAAAGTAGTTTACTTTTTTCCTGATAGTTGCACATAGCATCGTTCAAACTCTCTCAACAGTTCAGTAATGGAAAGTCCTTTTTTTGTCTGTGCAATCCATTGCAAAAAAGTTCTTTTTGTAACCCTTTTGGAGTCCTCCATGAAGTATTCCTATTTTAGGGATAATTTGAATTTCTCCCAACCTCCTCCATGCTCCTCGCTGATTCCCCTTACATGGTCTCTAATCTCAAGGACCACGACAAGCTTTGGGATTTTTTTTTTGAGCTCACTGTAGCTACTTCGTGTTGGATTTCAAAAAGTGTACAGTCTAGTTGGGAAGGTGTAGAACATTTGGCTATGAGAGTTTTTTTAATGAGAATCACAAACACTTTGCAAAAACGTGTTTATGGAAAATCACAAACCCTCTTCCTAAAGATGTTTTAGAATCTAAGAGCATTTATGGAAGAATAGTTACAAACCCTCTACTTTTAAGTAAAATTGGATGTGAATTGGTGATTCTTTCATCACAAACTCGCTTCCAAGAAAAAAAAAGAAAATTCCAAGCATAATAGGAGAGATGCGGCAAGGCTGAAGTCCACTACACATAGATTGAGCAACCATGAATGGAATTGCACGATAGTGGAAAATTACAATTTTCTTCACTTAAAAGCAGTGCTCTCTCTTCCTCCCGGAAATATGAGCTGATGTGTCAATGTTGGCCCTTTTTCTGCTTTTGACCAAAACTAGGTCATTTTCAGCTCATTTTTTACACAACAAAGACCATTTTTTATGCAAAAAATCCCAAAGTGAGTTAAAAAATTCCTAAATTTGTGGGATCACTTGCACAAGCATAAAAATAATAGATATGCATCATTTTTCATTATTTTTCCAATCTCAGTCACTTTATATGCAATTTGACGATGGCACCCGATAATTGCTATTTTTGGCAATTTTTGCTCGCATCAATCTTTGTAGGTGAGATGAGTGTGCCACCGTGAGACACATGGACTATCTACATTGTAGAACAAAATTAGGGATCTCATCAAGTGGGAATATATGCAAAGGAATCACATTAAGGGCATCGACTCCCACGATATGCATGTGCATGATAACGATCGCAGTAGTCGCTTCAGCATATATCACAATGTGTACATGATTACTTTTATTTCAATGCATCAAACGGCATGGAAATTGAGGTAAATTTTTTTATTTCACATTGTGTGCATGACACAACACAACAACGCGCATAAAGAAGGAGAGAAAGGGGATGCATTGTGCAAAACACGCACATAGAGAAGGGGAGAGTCTAGAGAGAAGGAGAGTCTAGCTCAATGTCTGTAGAACATGTCCAAGTAAAAGTGGGAATTTAAAAATGCACACCCATCATTTTTTTAATACCCTCTTCATTAATGACTCAATGAGTTTTCTCCTCCAAGATCACTTGAAAAAGTTGCGTCCAAGATAGCCCTTTTTGGACGACCAATACATGCTTTCACCCTGTGATAGACTAATGTAAAGGTAGATGTATGATAGATATGGTTTTTAGCACTAGTAAATGTTCTTTTGATGTCTGCAAGCTAGAAAGCTCAAAATTGCCAAAGTGCACATTTATGTTCTAATTATGTAGTGCTCAAAGTGCTCTCCTTGCCTCTCTTTATGTCGCATTGATCAGACCCCAAATGGGGAGGTTATTATCACTTTAATGTTTTTAAGTCTCAAGTTTGGAGGTTTTTAAATGGGTCTCAAGATATGTTCCAAGTGATTGACTTCAATTTATAGGGTTTCGATTGATAGTGTCTAGTATGGGGTAGAGCATGTGCTTTACAATACTCAAATTGGGTACTACTTGGTCATGTTATGGTCTAAATAGTTACCTCTATAGTTCCAAGATTTCATAGACATGAAAAACGTAATCCAAAAGTGCATAGATTGTTGGTTTGTAGACAAAGTTCATGCCTAGAATGCATCTATTATTGGATATACCCAACATGGATGTGGCAAGGAAGCACTATGTTGTTCTCATCAAATATAAATGGAATGCCTCTCTGTAGATGCTCACCTATCCTTGCAACTTGAAATATTTTGCCCTTAGAAATTACCTTCACATGGGTCAACGAAATCATGACAAGATTGCTAGTTGCGACTATAGAAGAAAGACGTGCTTAACAATTCTTTGATATAAGTGTCTTATAGAGGTTGTATTTGGAAATTCTTTGGTTTATGTGTAAGCCAAATGGGGTGCTTGCAAAATTTTGATCAATGTATATGTCCAATGTGGTGCACTTTAGAAAGCACAGAAGGTTCTTGAGGTGCTTACTCTTTGGAATGTAGTCTATGGGAATATATAGATTACAGGTTTATGTACAACATGGGAAAGGGCCATTGGAGGAAGATGTTATGATTGGCAATTCTTTGATTGATATACATTCCAAATAGTAGACTTGGCACTACCTTGCCCATAAAAGTTTGTGGAGAAACTTTGGCCATAATGTGAATAGAGGGGAAATGGAAGGGTGATGAAGGGAGGAGATGCACTCAGAAAAAAACCTTGTAGAGAGGGAAAAAGTGCCTCCGAATGATTTGGGTGTATTTGGGGTTGGGGTGTATTTGAGGTTGTCCTTTGCCTCCGAATGTAAATTTTTTACAAATAATATCAAAATTTGTCGGAGGTTGTACATTTGGAGGCAAAGGACAACCCCAAATACACCTCAACAAAATAGAATTTCAAAAAGAATGATCAAGAAAATAATGGAGAAAGTAAGGATCATGAGGCTACATGTAGGTTTGCCGCTTGAGATTTGGGCAGAATCAATAAGTACATCTCTATACTTGGCAAACCGATCACCCACAATGGAACTAGATGGAGGAATTTCAAAAGAGGCATGGATAGGTAACGTGTGAATTATGCATTTTTGAAACTGTTTGGATGTGAAGCCTTGAATGTCCAAGAAGTGTTTCTTCACTGGCTATGGAAAAGAGGACTTTGGGTATCTCTCTTGTATGTGAAAATTATCTCTCTCCATTAAGTAAACCACTTTAATGTCTATTTAGCTACTCCTTTATTCCTAACAAAACATGCATGTCAAAGTTTGGCATTCAAAAAAACCTTTGAATGCACAATTACACTTGAAAAAAAATTCCCACACTTTTCGTACAAAGTAAGCTTATACCGCCCATGGCACAAAATGCCAGATGTAACAATTTCATCACCAAAACTGAGATCGTGTGAATAGTACATCTCTCATTCAAAAAATTGACAACAAGAACACCTTGCAAGTGTAGATTTAAACAAAAGATTCCTTTTGATCCTTGGTACACAATGTGCATCAAAAAGTGTAAAAGAGATACCATTTTTAGTAGTTAGCATAATCTTTCTAACTTTCTTACCTGATACGAGGCATTATTGGCACAAGTAACTGTATTCCCACAAGGGACAACTTCAAGAGATGAAATCATGTGATGATGCAAAGTAATGTGCTTTGTAGAACCACTCTTAAAGTACCAAATATGTGACTTTGTAGAAATGCATACATGCATCATGGATAGAAGGATTATAATTACAATCTTCACTAAATTTCCACTCTACATCTACATCAACATCTCAATCTCCATTTATACAAGGAACATGTAGATCATAGACCCACAAGTAGTGAAAGAAGGCCTCTTAAGCACGTCAGTGTTTTAGAGTTCACACAACCCAAGCCACTAGATTTTCTTGTAGTGCTTAAATAAAAGAAACTTAGGATATGCCTAGCACCTCTCAACACAATGTCTCCCCTAAAGTTTGCCTTTTTGTAAACTCAAAGCAAGAAATTGAAACATGGATAGAGGAGATTAAACCAAGAGATTGAAAAATGGATAGAGGAGATGCCAAAAATATCAACAAAAGAAAACATGAAATGGTAATTAAAGATTATGGATTCCACAAAATTTTAGCTCTTGGACTTGGGTCATGAGATGCCAACATGTACCCCTACTGAAACAAGATCTTTCTATAATAGAAGAAAATGCTACTGAGGCGGTCCGGGGGGGGCAACAAGAAGAGTGGCCTCTAAGCACCCTTCTAGGCTCCTGTGCTACTCAATTTGGTTGGGGTTGGAAAAAACAACAAACACACACACAAACCCGCAACCTAACCCTACACAAATTTGGGGCACCACCTAGTTTTGGATACGAACTAGGACGCAGAGAGAGAGAGAGAGAGAGAGAGAGAGAGAGAGAGAGAGAGAGAGAGAGAGAGAGTGCTCGGGCTGCTTTGAAATGTATCGGCAATGATCAAGTAAACACAATTATATATATAAGAATGAGAGAGAAGGGGGAGGGGATGCTTGTTGCATTAATACCTTCTTACAAATCTGTCACGACCAATCAAAGTGTCATTAGTATTTGTTCAACATAGCTTGAGTAAATTACACCACAACACATCACAAGAAAAGCCACCCCAATCACTGTCTTAAGGCCAAGGAAGTCCTCTCCACCCTGTTGCCCTCTTACAGTATGTGGAATTTATGGCTGATTGATGACAACACCCAGAGACAAGCTATCAAGAACTTAAAAAAACACCAAGACACTTACACATCATTGTTGTCCATTACTTTACGTTGGAAGAGAGACAAAGTATCCAAGCGTAATACACATCCACCCTCCTTGATTCAGCAAATGTTGGGCTTACACTAGTAGGAGAAATGATAGATTTCCTACTCTCAATTGAATGATCACTCTCTCTTACAATGGCATAAAGTTCCCTTGCTAATCACCCCTAATACAACACATGCATATGCATAAGACAATGAGCTTTCACTCAAGAGCTCCTTCTAGAGAGGTTGAGCTTGGCTTCTAAAGCTATAGCATAGTGCTCTTGCTTATGGCTCCCCCCTTTTGTGCTAGCCACACCCTCCTTTTATAGCAATTTTTAGGACTAGGGTTACTTCTCTAACCATGGTTGGGTTAGATTTTCAGCACTTATCTAATTTCTTTTGCTTGGAATTATCAAGAAGTTGGTGGGGATAGATGAAGAAAAGAGAGAGGAGAGAAGTGGAGGTGATAGGACTTTTCATAGTAGGTTAGTGTTAGTAAATTAGTAGAGTTAGTATTTTTTATTGATTTACAAATGGAATTGGATATTTACAATGGGAGTATCCATGTAGGATACAAATAAGGAAGAAAAGACTCTTAATAGGTAAGAAAATATGGATTTCTTACAATGTTGATGCTCCAAGTGTCCTGAGTAGAGTCAATTTTGACGCTTGTTGACGGTCCACTAGCTTTGACGGTATGTTTTTTCTCCACTCTTGACCTTCCTTGGGAGCCAAGGTGATTGAATATGAGTAATCAATTAACATGGTGCTATCTTTCAAGAGAAGAGGCTGAATTTTGTGGTTTTTATTGATAGATATGGGTAATATGGATGAGGAAAAATGAGACTAGGTGGTCAATTTTGGAATGGAAGTGTGTGTAGGAGACATGAGTTCACCATGGTTTCTCTTATTCTTCAACGTTGAGAAGAAGGTGAGTAGGGTGCAAAGAGGAGTGGTGAGAGAGGTGGGGATGGTGAGTGGAGAAGTGTGTGTGAAAGAGGAAAATGATAAAGTGGAAGAGGAGTGTGGCTGCATAGCATGGGCAAACTGGGTTGCACCAATAAAATCATAGCTCACAGCTCGTAGCTCACAAAAATATGAAAACATTTGAGGTAAAATTTCAGCTCACGAGCTACAACTTTTGTTTGTATCACCTTTTCAAATTCAGGGAGCATGTTATTTTTAAAAATTCAGCAAAACCGACTGTTTTGTTTTTCACTGCACAAAGTCCTTGCGAGGTCCTTCTTTGGATGATTCTTTTGAATACCTCCAAGAGTGAGCCCCCCATGGTGCATGCATGCATGCCACATACCCTTGACCTTATTTGGTAGGTCTATAATTGAAGATATTGTTGAGATCATGATATAAGTGAATAGTACAACTAAAAAAATCAAATATTGAGGGGTCTAAAAAAATATGTACATGTCAAATATAAATAATATAGGTGGAAAAAATATAAAGGGGTCAAAATAAATCTCTCTCATTATAAGTCTACCATAAAAAGATGAATATTTTTGGTGGTCTAATTTATGAGAGTAATAGAGAATAGATGTAGGAAGGAAAAATGACAATAGTGAAAAAATATACACATAAATAAACTAGTTTTTTTGGATTTTTGTTGGGATGGAGCTACACCAAAAATAAGAGAAGCTTGCATGAAATTATTTTTATATGGAATAAAGAGTATGCAAAATGGTAAGAAAAAATATGGTAATGGTGAGTCAATGTACATAGCATAAATAATACACCATAGGTAGAAATATTTAAATAAATACCAAAATAATTATGAAAAATCCTTTTATTTAGGCCCTATATACAATGAAATATTTACACATAAATGGGCCATAATATACCTATATTTTATTTTTTTTTTTATTTTTTTAAATTTTTTTGGCTCAACTAGCCTATTGACTAGCTAATTAAGGGTTTTTAAGAAGATATGGGAAAAGTCCCCTAACTCACACACACCTATATACAGTGAAATGGTAGGGATAGCCACAGTGTTTGGATGATTTTGGTAGGGTGAGGTAGCTTACTACGACAATTATGGAAAGCCGAAAAACGGCTATCACTACCAACCCTAGAACCTAACCCTTAGGGAATATATGAAGGCCGGTGTTTCCATCACAAAAAAAAGAAGTCCAAGTCATATTAGTGTTGAGAGATAGAGAAGGAGAGATCTTGAGCTCTTGAAACACATGGTTTGAGCTAATTGTATATTGTTGAGGTTGTCACAGTAGATGGAAACCAGCCTCTATACATCTACTTCAAAGTCCTAAAGTAGCAGCTCCAGCCATGCTAGTTTACATGACTCCATTGCAGCACCCCGTATACTCTACATCTATACTTGATAGAGAAACAATATGTTGCTTCTTTCTACTCCATGTTATGCAACGTTACCAAATGAAAACATGAAACCGCTGGTAGATCTGCATTCATATGTGATACTAGCCCAATTTGCATATGTGTAATCATAGATCTGCAATTCAGCATGAGCCCTATAAAATACTCCATAATCTAAAGTAGCATTCACATAGCACAATGTGTGCCTCATTGCATCCAAGTATGGTTTCCTAGGAGACTGCATAAACGGACACATTAATCCTATTATGTAGCTCAAGTCTACACATGAGATATTCAAGTAGATCAAGCTACCAACAACCATCTTCATATACATGGTAGCATTCTCAAGCTGCTCATTCCCCAACTTACAATTAGCCATAGCATACTTTTTTAGCATGTCCAAAGAATATTGTCTTTGTCACAGCCATAACCCTTCTTTTGTGTGAACAATTTCAATGTCCAAGAAGTATTGCAAGTCCCCCAAGTCTTTCATCTCATAGTCTTGTATAAGTAGATCCTTTACACCCTCTACTTATGCCACATTATCACCTCTAGCAATCAAGTCATCCACATAGATACATATCACCACAATTCATGCTTCATTCTTTCACACATATAGTGAATGATTTGCATTAGACATCTCAAAACCCAAAGACATGAGGAATTCCACATTGCTCTCATACCAAGCTCTAGATTCTTGGTTAAACCCATATAATACTTTCTTTAACATGTAGATAATATGAGATAGCCTCATATTCGTATAACCCTGTGGCTGCATTATACACAACTTCCTACAAATCTCCATTCAAGGAAGTATTCTTTATATCCCTTTGTTTTAGCACCGAAGATGACATAGCCTCGTATTCATATAACCCTATGTCTACACCATATACACAACTCCCCCTAACCTCCATTCAAGAAAGCATTCTCTATATCCATTTGTTGCCAACCCCTAATAAATCCCTAACCACTTCAACAAACACACAAATGGTAGGCATAATGGCTACAGGGCTGAATGTCTACTCAAAATCAATACCATCCATTTGTGCATACCCCTTGGCCAAAAGAATTTCCTTGTACCTGCTCACACAGTCATTAGAATTGTGTTGTGTCTTGTATGCCCATTTGCATCGAATTTCTTTGTACCTACTCACATTGCCACTAGAATTATGTTGTATCTTTTACACCCATTTGCACACATTTTCATACTTTCCCTTTGGTAAAGGCACCAACTCTCATTCCATCGATCTTTTGACCATTGCTTCTTCCAATGTTTGTTCAGAGAGGCAAACCAGTCAGCCTCGTGCATTAATTCTTGGTAACGAGGTTTAAAGAATTGGCTACTCATGGGCCAAGCAATCCACTCGAAACTATATTCCCAGATAGGAATTAGAATAATTTCCAACCCTTCTATATCTCTATTGACAAGTAGCCTCTCAGTGACATGGAGCTAAAACTAGGTAGCCAAATGGTCATAGTACTTCCAATACTTATTATTTTTTTCCCAAATCCTATCTACACATGTTCTTTATCTTTGGTGAATAATCATTGATAGATAGGTTTTTCTTTTGCACTATATTGGACTCAGTCTTCAATTGAGCTTCCTTGTTTTTTGGAGAGTATACATGAACTTGAGATTGGTATTGGGCTCTTAGGGATCTAAAGACCACTTCTTCGAATGGTCCCGCTTTGCTGCTCCAAGCTCCTTAGACATAACCAGGCTCTTATACAATGCAAATAGATAAGAAGATGAGAGAGCTAAGATCTTGCAACCACACATACATTTAGAGATGGAGGAAAAACCTTCTACTTATTCTTCTTCTTCACTAACTCAAGAAAAGAGGTTTACAAAGCATAAAAGGAGAATATAAAACATAAGGAAAAATGAGTACCACTAGTAAGTGAGCTAGATGGATAAGTGTTCCATCACTCTAGTAGGTAGACCAGGTTGATGTAGTCCCCAGCTGTAGTTTAATTGAAAATGATATGCATATCCACCAAGGCATGTGAGTGATAATGACTATTGGTGATAGTCATCCAAGAACATTGCATGTTAAGCTTGACATCCGAAAAAATAGAAACTCAGACATTAGAGGAAACCTTTTATTCTCCTTTTTATGCTTTGTAAACCTCTTTCCTAAAAATAGATGACATCCGAAAAAATAGTTATCTAGTTTTGATACTCCCACCAAATCACGTCTTTCCATCCAAAGCATACATGCCATAGGCAGAGAAGGAACTTTTACATTACTTAGAGACATCCTAGATTTGGCTACCATGTGCTCTTAAAGATAGCTAAAATTTGTTTTATGGCAATCACAATGTCTAACACTAGCTCTATAATTGGATACTCAAGTGTCTTGTGTTTAACTTCTTATAATTATTTGGTGGATCTAGAACAAGAGTTATAGGTATGTTATGTCTTAGGTCAGTTATAAGGTGAAGACAAAATTACTACAGTTCTATAAAAAAAAATCATAAGTTTCTCATCAAAATGAGCTTTTGTATAGGTTTCAAGGTTTTTGTATAAGAAAAATTTATTATAAAAGAACTCAAGCTTCAAATATAGAAAATATAAATTTTTTTTTTTGTTATCATCAAAAATCAAAATTAAAAATGTTGGAAGAGGAAAAATTGGAATTCAAAGCTCTCTTTTGCCATGATGAGGTTATGGACAATTTAGGAATAAAATATCTCAAAGGCAAACATGAATTGAGCATTTTTCAAGGTTTAAACTCAAGAAAATGTAATAACGAACAAAA
>NW_028221787.1:0-58161 GCF_014529385.1 Adiantum capillus-veneris
GCGGGAATTGGAAGATCTTTCCATCTCCAGGTAAGAGGTTTGGATTCAGTCAGTAAATCCCACTTTCTTCATGTTTTTGAGATCGAGAAAACAAATCAACACCAGACACCCAAATTTAGCGGATCAAACGAGTGTTTCATCAACAGAGGAGTGTAAACCAAGGGATAGTATGACCGTTAGAGCCGATCCTTGAAGAAGGCATCTCCGATACTTCTTCAGAGAGATCTTCCGAGTATTTCACAGAACACTTGGGACAAATAAAACTAAACGGAAGAGAAAACATGGTAGCAGGACCATTAGACCCCTCGGCCACACTAAAGCTATTGTTCATCAAGTATCAATATGACAACAAGCAAGGTGTCAAGATATACAAAGATGGTATGGACCGTTACTGTGTGAAAATAGAAGATAGACCAAGTGAGTTCAGGGACTTAGTGCTTGTGAGCTATAGCTGTGTGACAGGTACCTAGATGACGAGGGTATCATGTACTTGGTAGTCATGAATCCTAACATTGTAGACAAGTGGGATTGATGGGCACAAAAGCCAAAATAGACGAGGAACATGAGGAAAAGGCACCAACAATGAGCTTGCCTAATGCGAGATTAAGGCAAGAAAACGAAACGTTGAGAATCAACACGGATCATGTCTACTTGGGGTTATACAAGTATAATAATGGAGAGCAAGATCTCTATTATAGATGTGAGGAACCCTACGTCGGGGAGATGATTGAGCGGAAAAGACTTTATGTCTTCACCTACACAGAGGGAGCGGAAACGAAAATTGCAGCATACGACAAGTATGGAAGATGATATGCAGCAATCGATAAAAAAGAATTAGAAGGATATACGTACTTTGGGGGACCGCTTCATCGGTATTATGTCACTTCAAGCCCACTAAGACCAGCACCTACAACTGTCATGCCAGAACCGTTGACAACAGGTGGATGGAGGACTCATGTAGCTGATTCTTTCAGTCGACCTCATTATTCGATGCCAAGCCCCATGGGAACATTACATTCCAGAGAATCTACGAATCGAGGTAGTGCACTTCCTATCTCTACACATATGACTGTAGGTCCGACATTTGCAGCCACCCCATCACATTTGCCACCTAGTAGTAGATTTGGGGCGGGGGAGCCAACGAGAGCAACCTACGACCTCCATGATGCACGAAAACGATTAATTCGAGACACGGGAGCAATAAGATTGACCGCAGACCATAGACGCGGATCAGGCCATCCCAAGTGGCGAAGTGCATGCCGAAGAAGTATAGCGGATCGGGGGATCCATATGCCCACGTATCGCTCTTCAAGAAAGTCTTAAGAGCAGAACAGATCACTGATTTCCATACTCAATACGAGGGATTTGGACTGACATTGGAAGGGACGGCCTTAACATGGTTTCAACCTTTAAACCCTGAACTTGTCCGAATATTGAACATGTATTGCGCGAGTTCGTGGAAGAATTCTCAAAACGGGGTATAAATCATAATACTGTATCGCATATATACGCTTTTAAACAAAGGAGAATGAAAAAGTGAAGGAAGCGACCTTGAGATTCAAGCAATACATTGAGAGGTGCCCGAGGAGAGAATTACCGCAGGACGAGAGATTGTCTGTGCTCTTTGTTGAAGGACTTAGGAATGAAACCTTGAAAAAGGACCTTCACTTGAAAGCCTGTAGCACGTTTCAACAGGTTACAAGGGAAGCGTTATATCTTGTCGATAACTGCAAAGCATATGGGGAAGTGTCGGAGGATACTGATTTAGTAACCAGTGGCTCTTCATCGATTAAAGCGAGCCCTCTACCAAGAAAGATGCCCAGGCATCCTTGATGCCAACAGATCATCAATTGATAGAGAAGGTAACGAAGAGAATGCAGCAACATATGAGACCAAATCCGATGTTGAGACAGTCTTAGACGAGGAAGTGTGACACATGTGGGGGGGATCATCCGACGCCATGGTGCCCACAACAGCCGAAAGCACCAGTTGCAAATGGACGAGTACTGAAATGGTGCACCATAGAACAAAAATGGACGAATCATAGCACGGAAGAGTGTTTTTATAACAAAAACTATGTGAAGGAAAGACCATATGGGCCTCCAGCGGGACCATCCCAACCACCTCCTCCAAGATATCAAGTTGGACCAAATATGAATCTGGTAGCAGGAGCAGACAGACCTCAACCTGTGTTGGGTCAACAACCTCCATTACCACAAAAATAGGGCCATGATTAGATATGCTCAACCTTGTGAAGCATCACCAGGAACAAATAGTACACTTCAAGTTTCTTATTATGAGGAACCGAATGAGCCTTACGCAACAGAACCTGAATCACAAATATACGCAGACGAAGCCTATCAATCATGGGGAAATAATGAGGGTATGGCACCACCAACATATGTAGCACAACCTTCGAGAGATCAATATTTGGTAGACGAAAGAACGTTAATGTTCATTGCGAACCAGAATTACAAACCAAGAGGATATCCTAATAGAGCAGGACAACCTATGGGACCACCTCCTCAAAATCAACCACCAATTGGACAATGCTATAGCTGTGGAAGTACGGATCATTGGGAGCATAACTGTCCATTCAAAGGCGAAAGAGTGAAAATTTTTGGGTTTTGTGACCGATGTGGTGCGAATCACATATTGCCAGATTGCCCAAAAATCCTGACAAC
Organism: Adiantum capillus-veneris; assembly: GCF_014529385.1. NCBI lineage: Eukaryota > Viridiplantae > Streptophyta > Polypodiopsida > Polypodiales > Pteridaceae > Adiantum > Adiantum capillus-veneris. Next base: position 2,685 of record NW_028221787.1, read on the forward strand.
AAGGGAAAAGCGACTATGAATATTGTGGGGGTGATACCAAGTGCAAGCAACAGATCGAAAATCGATCCCATGATCCAGATCAATGCGATAACCAGAGACCAAGCCAAGGACTTAAGGAAAAACGAGTCCGTGGAGGAAAAGGTCGAGTTGCCTATACCCAGAGAAAATGAGAGTTTATCTGTGAGAACCGAGCGAAAATCCTGGAAGGCGAACGAGACAGGATGAAAAGAAGAAGATTGAACAGCCAAATTGCCATGCAAAAAGAGTTGCATGAAACAAAGGAGCAACTCAAACAAGAGAGAGAGAGTAAAACTGCTGAGGTTAATAACAAGCCCAGGAAAGCATCCTCAGGAGGATCAGTCTTGGTTGACAAGGTGCTAGAGCCGTTAGATGCTCTATTACAAGCGTATGAAGCAAAGCTTAAAACAAATCAAACTTTAGAGCAGAGATGGTTAACGTATCCTCAACCAGAAGTGGAAACGAAGCGTTTGGAAATGTGTAAACACCTCATTGAAACATCCCAGGCATTAATGGAACCTAAGATGGCTAGAACCCCGGAAAAAGTGTTGATTCACAAAGAGCGAGAAAAACTAAAAATCGATGAACCAAAACAAGTAAACGAACCCAGGCCTGAAACGATAGTGTCACTGGATCATCGCGTGGTGCCAAACACGACTGATGACGCTAAGTCAATGACGATAATGCCAATTCCAGAAGTTGAAGAACAATGGCCACAACACTTATAGGAAACCATTAGAAACAGAAAGAACGGAAGCGCGACGTTACAGTCTGCTCCAATTCTTGAGATTAACCTGGATAACGGATTTTATCCAATCGATATACAATCGTTGTATGGGGATGCAGGAACGGAGGTTTCGGTGGAAAGCAAAGCCCAATCCTTGAAAACACTGCCTTCATTCATAGGTGAACATGAGGCACAATCGGAGATAAGGTTAGTTCCATCCCAGATGAGAACTATTCCACATATGGTTGACTCGAAAAGTCTTCAAGAGATGTTGTCGACACCTATAACTTGCACAATCACGTTGTCCGAACTCTTGAGAGTTAGACCACACTTATGGGAAGACATGGGGAAACATTTGGAGCACAAGGGAGTAAAGATTCCTCTCCCGACAAACCCTACGGAGAAGAAAACAAACGGGAAGGTCAACCCAAAGCCCAACCAGTGCCCATAAACAAGGTCAGAGATTACTGTGAAGGTGAGGAGGGTAATACAACCTTATCTGTGGAATATCAGGATATAAAAACGATAGCTATCCTAGAAAATGGAGCGGGAGTGGCGATTGCTACAAAGCAAATCTGGGAGAAATGGGGCCGTCCAGCTCTCAAGAAAACGAGGATGAAACTGCAACTTGCAGATGGGTATGTAGAGAGACCATTGGGAATCCTGGACCAAATAGTTGTAACTTCGTGTGGAATTAACTATGAGCACACCTTTGCTGTGGTGGATTTCGGAAAAACGAACAACTTTGACATTATTTTGGGACGACCATTATGCGTCAACTCAAAATGATACAAGATTGGGGTTATGACCAAATCTACCTAAGGCACGAAGAGCTAATAACGAAAATCAACATGAAGGATCACAGCTATAGAGACGTTGCAAAAACACCAGTGCAAGAATTTAATTCAACCACTATAAATGAAAAAGAAATACCTGCATGGATGCAAACGAAAGCGCATGTGTGGATGTGTGGAGCATCTGATTGTGGAGAGATAATCAAGGAGGAATACGTTTTGGAAGGATCCGTAGAAGACGAGGCTTATTTTCGAAAACCCTGCTCGGAACATTTATTTGAGCCATTCGGGTGGACTCAAATATTTTCAACCTTGGACGTATGTGTTAACGAGTGCACACCTACAAAATTTTGTGACGAAGAAGGATACGACCTAGTAACGTTGCAAATGGCTAGCGTCATCCTTGAGTCAGGATTGGAGAGCGAGGAACAAGAAGAACCTCCACGTGAGACCGAGTGTAAAAGAATCATTGATGAGATATATGTAGTGAACGATAGGAATCGAACAGAGGAGGAATTCACAGATTCACTAAGCTGTGACCTTCCATCACCGGACGATGAAATCCAACTGATAGAGGCTAATGATGAAAGATCAAGTGCATCAGAGACGAATAGGAAATACAGGTCGAGGCAGGACAGGTTTTACGAGTTTCCTAACCAAAAACCTAATCGACAGGAGCGGTATAAATCCAAGAGAATGAGAAAATTGAGGGCTAATAAGCATAATCCGATGCCTCTTGTCAATGACAGAACGGGATATCTAAAGCTTGTCAAAGCTGATGATTGTGTCAAAGACGAGGTCACTGGCCGGTTTATCAAAACTAAACCGTGTAAAAACAACAAAAAGAATAGACACGAAAAGCAAACAACTAAGTCACAAGAAGAGGGGAAAACAGGGTCTGGAATGACCAAAACAAAGAGGAAAACGGAGTACAATAAGCTCAAGCGAACCCTCAAAGACATATGGACGACCGACTTTGAAACAAATGAGGACACGAATTTGGACAAGATGGATGCACCGTCCCATTATAAGAAGTATACCATACAAGATAGGAAAATCATAGTGCAACAACCAAATGAGGGAATTGAAGGAACCGGGTACATCGTACGACGGCCCTGAAAAAGCCAAACGAATAGATCTAGCAGAGCCAGGAGAAGATCCAAAACCTGCATATATTGCCACGGATCTTACTGAAGAAGAGGAAAAGCTTTTGGTAGCTACTCTTAAACAGTATAGAGATGTGTTTGCATGGTCATACAAAGATCTTAAGGGTGTGGATCCAAGTATCTGTCAACACACAATACCCCTTAAGAATGACGCCAAACCCAGCAGACAACGTCCCTATACTTACAATGAAACGTTTGAGAAAAAGATCAAGGAAGAGATAGATAAACTTAAGGAAGCAGAGTTTATTTACGAAATTGAGCACACCGATTGGGTTTCACCGATTGTGGTGGTCCCGAAGAAAAACGAAAAGTTAAGAGTGTGCATCAATCTCAAGAAAGTAAATGCTGCTATGATTCGAGACAACTATCCCCTACCCATTACTGATCATGTAATAGAAAGGGTGGCAAGCAAAGAGGCTTATAGCTTCTTAGATGGCTTTTCGGGTTACAACCAACTCGCAATAAAGCTAGAGGATCATCACAAAATGGATTTCGCAACTGAATGGGGTATTTTTGCATTCTAGGTAATGGCTTTTGGCTTAACGAATGCACCAGCCACATTTCAGAGGCTGATGGGTCATGATTTTAAAGAATATCTAAGACAGTTCTTAGAAATTTACATGGATGACATGTGCGTTCACTCTCTTGTAAGATTGGAGCACATAGAGCACTTGACCAAGGTGTTCGAAAAATGCAGACTGTATCGGATTTTCCTGAATCCAGAGAAATGTGTCTTCATGGTAATACAGGGCAAAATATTGGGACATATAGTGTCCAAAAACGGTATTTCGACAGACATGGAGAAGATCAGCGTCATTGTTGATCTACCACGACCAGTAAAGGTGAAAGAGGTACAGGCATTTATGGGCCATTGTGGATATTATCGCAGATTTATCTACTCATACGCTATAATTGCAAAACCACTTTATGCACTGATAACTAAATTTGAGTGGACGGATGAGTGAGAGAAAGCTTTCAAACGTTCAAGCAGAGATTAATTTCTGCTCCAATTTTGAAGGCTCTGGATTGGGAAAAGATATTTCACATCCACGTAGATGCATCAGCGTATGCAATAGGATGCATACTTGCACAACCTAGAGAGAACAACATGGATTTTCTGATAAGTTACTCCAGTAGACAACTGAACAATGCAGAGAAGAATTACACGACAACTGAGAGGGAGGGATTGGGTATGGTCTATGCGGTGAAAAATTTTAGAGACTACTTACTTTCCAATAAATTTGTATTCTTCGTTGATCACCAAGCACTGCTATACTTAGTAAACAAACCTTGCAGTACCGGGAGAATTGTTCGATGGTTCATCATACTGCTTGAGTTTGACTTCACGGTAGTAGTCAAGAAGAACTACACACCAAAGAGCGGATCATTTATCTAGAATGATGCATGGAGAAAACCTTGTAGGAGTTGATGATGATTTGCCAAATGCATATCTTTTCAACATAGAAATGGTTCCAAGATGGAGCGAGGATGTGAATCCCCGTTGTTTGTACATGAGCTTGGTTTAGGTACAATTCCCGTTCACTCGATTCAACACAAAGCCTAAGGATTTGATCCGATCCCTGTTTGTATAGCGTGTCCGTCAACATTACCAATGATCTGGATGCTGCAATGGTAGATGGTTGTCTTGTCACATTCAATGACCCGATAGTCAGCAAAGGAATTACAATGGACATGCACAGATGTATCAGAGATTGATGAGAATGGGTGTGTATTGGCCGAAAATGCGACATAGTGTTCATATGCATGTCAAATCTTGTGCTAAATGCACGCTTCAAAAGCCAATAGAGCAGGCGACTCTATTCAGATTATTTGTAGCACCCCGATGGAGTAACTACATTGTTGAATACCTCACCACTAGGATACTGCCTGAGGGGATGAGTAGATCACGAATCAAAACGATCATGAAAGAGGCAGAAAACTATGTACTGATTAAGGACACTCTTTACAAGAGGGAAAAAGACAATCAATTGAGAATGTGCGCAACTGAAGAGGAATACATTCTTATCTTAGAGCAAGCACACGGTGGACAAGCTGGTGGACATTTCTCAGCTGACAAAACGGCCAAGGAAATTCTTATTTGAGGCATATGGTGGCCTACACTATTCATGGACGCTGAAGAGTTTGTGAAACGATGTGACGATTGTGCCAGAAAAAAAAAATTCCTAGAGCACGAGATGATATGCCCTTGAGGCCAATGATGGGGGCAAGAGTATTTGCGAAATGGAGAATAGATTTTGTAGGACCAATACGCCTCTGGGATATAAAACGCACGCTCAATACATTATTGTGGCAACAGATTACATAACAAAATGGATGGAAGCCAAAGCGACAACCAAAAATGATGCAAAAACGACAGCACAGTTTTTGTATGAGAACATTTTCACCAGATATGGCTTACCAATTGAGCTAGTGAGCGATAGAGGAACTCACTTCATCAATGAGGGGATCTAATTCCTATTGGATGAATTCATGGTAATTCACAGGAAATCCGCTCCCTATCACCCACAAGAGAACGGCCAAGCAGAAAGTACGAATAAAATTTTGGTCACAATTCTCACCAAAATTGTCGGCGAATCGAGAGCTGACTGGGATCAAAAGATGCATTCAGCTTTATGGGCATATAGAGCAGCTTACAAAACGTCAATCAGAACGACTCCGTTTAACATGTTTTATGGAATTAAAGCGATTTTGCCACTTGAATTCCTTATTCCCACGCTTCGAGTCGCTAAACAATTAGAATGGACGGGCCATGAATTATCCAATCAGGTGGATGTCCTGGAAAAACTGGATGAAACTAGATTGAGAGCCGTTGCATAATCTACGCGCAAAAACAAAACATGAAATCATTCTTTGATCAACATGTTATCAGCAAGGAATTTGCTACTGGGGATTACGTCTTAATGTATACCCTGAAACAACATTCCCGAAAACTCAAAAAGCGAGGAAATGGACCCTATGTGATTCATGACATATCATCTAGCGATGCCATTAAACTTGCGACATTAGAGGGAGAGGAAATGCCTAACTGGATTGCAGACTAAAGAAATACAACATACCACTCACCACAGAGATGCTTGCCAAACTACACACTGCGAAGGAGCGCAAAAACAAAGCAAAGGAAACAAAAGCTCAAGCGCACGAGGAGGCCAAATTCAGGATTTTAAAGCGAAAACAAATCTCACAACAACAAAGACTTCCTCAACTAGCAGATACAGCTGAAATTCCCTTGTCTATAATTCAAACTGATGAGCAATGGAAAACAGTGAGGCGGTCCGGGGCAGGCAATAAGAACAGCGGCCTCTAAACACCCTTCGAGGCTCCTGTGCTGCTCAATTGGGGCTGGGGCAAGCACAATCAGAGACAACAACAACCCACAGCCAGAAACCAAACAAGAAAAGGGGCACAACCTAGTTGTAGATGCAAACTAGGACACACGTGATATCTCCTTGTACTCAAACGCACAAAGAGAGAGGAATGTAAGATAGCCACACACACCAAACACAAACATTCACCACGCCAGAGAGAGGTAAAGAGCACAAATCAACTTGAGCAACTCAGTCTTAGCCTTAAAGACTAGATGCACACAAAGCTTGATGAGAAATAGAGAGACAACACAAAACTTGACCTTGTTGCCAATACACAAATTGTCTTAGGGTCACAGGAGCCCTCTCACCGAGCACCCTCTTACAATTGACCTTTTAGGCAAACAATTCAACAAGCCCTCAAACCACCAAGCATGAAATGGCACAACAAACTTCAAGGACAATATACCTTCAACCACCTGATTAGCCAACTTATCAAGTCAATTTGGAGAGAAGAGTCGTAGTTGCAGCATACAATTGCACCCAAAACTATAAATCTTATTTATGCACAAGAGTAGGCTACAAGTGTGGTGAAGAGTATGGCATACAATCCACTCCTCTAGATGGCATAACTAACTTCAAGCTTCTTCATGCACCTATGTGTAATGATGGAATAGAGCACTCACGATGCACACACACTACACAACTAGGTTTGAAGAGTAGTGTGTTATGTGTTGAGAATGGTGTGGTGTAGTGTGATCATGTGATGATTTACAAGGGAGAGAAGGGCTCTATTTATAGGTTTTAGAAGTCCCGATTTGGATTAGGCCTAATCAAGTTTATTTGAAGGAATAAAAGATTATACATTTTTTTAATTTTTTTAATGAGGGTGGGTCTCTCTTGTCCTTTGAGTCACATGGATGTGGGCTCAAGGGAAGAGAATTATTGAGGATGAAAGGAGAGAGGATTGAGTGAATAATTTGGGAGTGCCTACTCTAGTAGAGGGTGCATTTTACAATAAGGTTAGTGGTTAGTAATTAGTAATTATCACTAAAAAATATTTACAAAATCATTCACCAAATGGTGAGAAAAGTTAGAGAAGGGATGAGCTTGTAAAGAGAGGTTGAAGCTTTGGAGAAGTTGACATTCACCTCTTTACAGCACCGGTAGAAGCGGTCAGCATGGCGAAGTAACGCGTGTCGATGAAGCTACGTTATCTTCAAACCTTGGAAAATTCATGATAAAGCCTTCATTTGCAGAGGTTATCCTTGGATTTTTGCTAATTTTTTGAAGTTCTTTACAAAGCTGAAGAGAGTATGGTAATATGGACATATATGTAGAGAGAAAGGGGGACACCTAGGGTGTAGAAATGGAGGATGAAGGCTATGGAGGTGTGAGAGAAGTGGCAATGGTGAAGAGGGTGAATTAGCACATGGGAGTTGCAGGTTTGGGAGTGGGAAGGAGAGGGAGGAGTGTGTGTGAAAGAGGAAAATGATAAAGTGGAAGTGGGAGTGTGGCTGCATAGCATGGGCAAACTGGGGTCCACCAATAAAATCATAGCTCACAGCTCGTAGCTCAAAAAAATATGAAAAAATTTGAGGTGAAATTTCATCTCACGAGCTACAACTTTTGTTTGTATCACCTTTTCAAATTCGGGGAGCATGTGATCTTTAAAAATTCAGCAAGCCCTTTCTAAACCCTGGACCATTATCAGAAACAATCTCCAAAGGTGTGCCAAATCTGCAACAAATGTGAGTGTACACAAACTTGCTAACTGTCTTCTCATTCACTCTTGCCATACTTTGAGCTTCTACCCACCTAGTCATGTAGTCTATGGCCACCAAGATATACAATTTTCCATTTTTAGTCCTGGGCAATGGACCCATAGCATCAATGCCCCATTTTTTAAACGGACCATTTGCAAGGGCTGACGTGGACCATGTAACAGACGCTTGTTTCCATTAATCTGACAATTGTGGCAGCTTTTACACCAATGTTGAACATCAATGTGCAAGCTTGGCCAAACATATCCGGCAAGAAAAATCTTTTTTGCAGTGAGTTCCTGTGCAAAATGACCACCACACGCTTCCTCATGCAAACCTTTTAGAATGGCTGGGATTTCCTCAATAGTAGGTACTCTTCTGCACACTTGATCCTTCCCTCTTTGATAGAGGATCCTTCTAAGAAGAGATACGCGCTTGCCTTTTTCATGAGTCTCCTCTTCTGAGCCTTCGTGAAGTCTTGTGGAAACTCACCCTCCAAAATGTAGCTAATAATGGGAGTTAATGACTCCAATCCCTGGTATCTCAGTTGCTTGACAGTTGCTACCACCATGATGACCTGCACTTCTTTCTCAACACATGTAACTTCTTGTTGTGCAAGTAAATCAGCATCTTCATTTTGTTTCCTAGGAATATAATATAGTTGCACTTCTTCAAACTGATTAAACATCCTACGAATGGCATGAACTTTTGTCCTTGGGCTTTCATTCTTGCATGACCAAATGCCTAAAATTTTCTTCACAATGAGAAGTGCATCCCCTTTTACCATGAGACGTTGTATACCTTGGCCAATGCATATCTTTAAACCATGAGTAGTGTGTCATATTCTGCTTCATTGTTGCTAGTTGAACCTGGTAGATTGACCTTCTCTTTCATGACCACCTCTCCCCTTGGGTTGAGCAATACTAGCCCTCCCCCTGCTTTTCCTGTGGCTCGTCGAAAAGCTCCATCAAAGAACAAGGTAAAAGCATTAGAAATACTTTTAGGTGGTGGCAATGGTAGGGTCTTTACTTCAGGCACCTTAATCTCCTTCTCATGTACCCTATAAGTAAGGATCCCTGCCAATTGTGCACGCACACTATCTTCTACTTTGAAAGAGTATTGAAACTCTTGCAACTCCATAATCCACTTTGAGATCCTGGTGCTAAGATTCATTTGAGATGACACCCAAGGAAATAAATTTTCTGCAGTGAGAATTACAAAAGGTTTTGGTAGCAATTAGGATCTAAAATTTCTCACCGCAAACATGAGAGAAAGCATCATGAGTTCTGCCTCTGTGTAGCCTCTCTCTAAAGCATTCATAACCCTACTAGCAAAGTAGATGGGTCGCATTCTGGTACTGTGGGGATCTTGTTGTAGCAAAGCCGCACCAATTGTTTCTTTCCCAAAACTAGAGCTAACAAAGAATGTGTACTCCCAACAAGGAGGCATGAGTGTTGGTAGCTCTGACAAAATGACTTTAATGTTACAAAAGTACTCTTCAAGCTCATCAGACCATGCAAATTCTACTTGTTGTGTCAACTTTTGCAAAGGATGAAGAAACTCCGAAGCTAAGTGAATAAAGCGTGACATATACTTCACATTTTGAATGAATGAGATTACCTCTTTGAGATTCTTGGGTAATGGGAGCTCAATAGGAGCCTTTGTCTTTGAAGGATCCACCTCAATGCCTTTATAGGAAACCTTGTGACCAAGCAAGATCACTTCATCCTCACCTATGTGACATTTGTCGGGGTTGAGTTGACCTCCCATGTCATAGAGCTTCTTTAAACCTTCTTCTACCCTTTGTAGATGCAATGATTTTGAGCTATAAATGCAGAAATCATCAATGAACACCCTAATTGACTTTCCAAAGAATGGCTGAAACACCATGTTCATGAAACGTTGGAATGTTGCAGGAGCATTTGTCAGTCCAAATGGCATGACTCTAAAAGCATAACAACCCTAAGGAGTGATGAAGGTTGTTTTCAACTGATCTTCCAATGCGATACCTATTTGAAAGTAACCCGAGTAGCCATCACACACAGTGTACTTCTCATGACCAGCTACCTCATTTAGTATCTCATCCTGAAATGGGAGGGGAAAGGGATCTCTTTTTGTTGCCTCATTAAGTGGACGGTAATCCACACACACCCTCCACTTTCCATTTTTCTTAGGAGTGACAACAACGGGAAAGACCCACTCTGAATTCTCCACTGGATAAATGAAACCTGCTGCTAGAAGCTTTCTTACCTCCTTGAGTAAAGCCTGCTCCTTGATGACTCCTAGCCTTCGTAGCTTTTGAGCCTTAGGTGTGGCCTCTAGCTTCAACTCAATTTTGTGTTGAACAGCATCTACTCCACGCACATCGGTGTAGTCTTTAGCAAAAAGCCTAGGAAATTTCCTTAACACACCTTTGAGCTCCTCTCTTTCATCCTTTGTAAGTGTTGTAGGTAACATACCTTCTAGCATTCTTTCATCTTCCACTTTTTGGTTTTCTTGGGAACCTACCTCTTCCAAACCTGGGCAAGAGATCTCTTGGTTGTTTGGCTTAAACCTTACCCCCATGACTTCGATGGAAGACTCCTCTTCAGTAATGCTGTCGCTACTTTCTCCTTCTAAAGTGCTATCGGTCCAGCCTTCCTCCGTCTCACTTTGAGATGATTCTTCATGGAGATCCTCTTGGCGTTGCTCCTTCATGTCAAAGACAACCTTCTTATGATTGTCATTCCTGCAAATTATCTTTCCACTCTCCCAATCCTGCAAAGCTCGCATTTTCATTAGCCATGGTCTCCCTAGGATAAATGGGTAACCATTTCCCTTGGTCGACATAACATAAAAATCCACCGTCTTCTTAATGCCAAAGGCCTCTACAAAAAAAAATTTACAAATGCCTACACACCTAGCTTTGCTATTGTTTGCCATCTTGACTTTAATTTCAGGTGTCTCATGGATGTGCATGACTAGTCTTTGCATGAGTCCCTCTGTCATGATGCAAATTTGTGCACCCCCATCCACTAGACCTTTCCTAACCAATCTTCCTTTGATGTAACAATCTAGCACAGGTGTAATATCCTTATTCATTTCAGCATGTGCAATTTTTACAACAGGCACACTTTCTTTTACCTTTCTCCTAGTGCTAACTGCCTTTGTTAAATCCCTCCTAACTTGTGGGCATAATGCAAGAAACTGAGGCCATGAGATATTAGGACCCTTACCTCTCATGTCTTCCAATAGGTTATATGGAGCCATACCATGTCCAAGAGGGAAGTCTTGGAGGTTGATACGACGTCGAGTCCTCTTAGCTTCCTTGGTCTCCTTTGCCTTCTTTTCTCGTCCATGGTCACTTTGTGATGTAACCCTTTCTTTCTCCTTACCTTTTCCTCGGCCACGCTTAATGCCATTTGCTTCCATGTCAACCTCATTTGAGTTTGTCACCTCTACCACATGCACATTTGGGTCTGGAAAAGGTGGAACTCCTTCCACTCCTTATGGAGGTGGTCTTGCTCCATTTGGCCTTTGTAGAAGTCGTGGTTGCTGACTAGTTCCTTCACCTGCATTCATCACTGGGTAATTCAAGTTAGGTCTCCCTGACTCCCCACGGGGCCAAGGACAATTATACATCCCATGTCCAGACTCTCCGCAATTTCAACATTGCAAGACTCCCCTAGGTCATGGATCTTGCTCTTCAGACTTCCTTGCTTGTCCCTTTGGACCTACAGCTTGTGCAAGGTGAATTGACAAGCTGCTTAAAGATTCATTTAACTTCTCAATCACTTCCGCCGTTACCTCAGGAAGCTCCCTAGATGTTGATGCTTGTGACTTACCTTTGGGTCTAAGACCTTCTATTGGAACCTCCCCCCTTAAGCACTTGAGTTTCCTATATTTCTCAGCAGCCCTAGTTTCAGCTACTTCAAAGGTAGCAGATGCACCGGCCTCAACTTTTATCTTAAGGTCAAGAAAGAGTCCGGCTATGAACCTCTCCTTCTTTAGGAACTCCGCACCATCACCAGGGTTAGCAACATTTCTCACCCATACAGCCCAAAGACGTAGAAACTCTTGCTTGTACAAGTAGTAGTTATCTAAGTCTTTTTGCTTATGAGAAACAATGTCTTGCCATAGCTTTTGAGTGTTTTGGGGATCAAAGAAGTATCTCTTGAAATGATTCACAACTTTCGTGTAATTCCCTTTAACTTCCTCAGGCAAAGAGTCAAACCAAGTGCTAGCAATTTCCTAAGGACCACCTCAAACATCTCTACACGTTCTTGATCAGTTACTATCCTCTTCATACGACAACATCTTGAAATTTGCTAAAAATAATTGTGCATCTTCTCCAAGCTCTCCAAAGAAAAGAGGATATCCGGACATTTGGCGTTGGGCCTCCATTGAATTTGTTTCAAAGTGACAACACGTTTTTGTTTTTCTTTCTTAAAAAATTTACACAATAATGTTTTCTAAATTGCAATCTATTCTACAACAAAATAAAAATATTCACACCCAAATTTGCAGAGTCGGATCCGCACCCGCCTAGACCACGTAGTCGAAAATGGCCTGCGCAGAACTTTGTCGAAGCCGAACGGTGGCCGAGATGACCTCATAATGTAATTTTCAGAACACCGAGGCCTTCGGGCTCACCCATAGGATTTGGGGCCATGTCTTCACCTGTCGAATCTCACTCCAATCTGAGCAGGCGACTCTAGCTTCCTGCAATGCTGCCCCGAGCCTCGATCTGAGCTCTGATACCAGTTGAAGGAGTACGAGCGGAAGTACGACGCGAGAGAGAGTGCGAGAAGAAGAGCACGACAATATGGTGAACTTGCATTATGCTTAGAAAGATATATAAAACACCTCTGGCAGTCTTTGAGGTCTTCAAACCTGAACAAGCAACAGACAACATATTCTTCTTCCAAGACACTTATAGATGTACTTATGACCTGTCTGCTCAACCTTCACATGAGGTGATACATTCCCTCTACCAAAGAATAATGTTCCTGCCCTCATACTATCTCCAAGACTTTGAAGAAGCCTTCTACACCGGCTTCTTCACCATCAACACAGATATATTCGGCCCAACATTAGTGGCCCAGCATGCATGGTATGAGTCCGTTTTGAAGATGCACGACATCCTCCACTGAAACAGCGGCTCTACTATCATGTCGAGGACGACATGAGCTAGGAGGGGGAGAGTGTTAGCTAAAGACGGGCGGCCACAATCAACTGAAGACTGATGAAATGAGAAAAGAAGGAAATCCTATGTAGTCATTCCCTGATTAAGAAAACCCGTAATTTCACTTATAAATACTTGGGGCTTGCAGAAGTTTTCAATTTTGTATATTATTTTTGTCAATAGACTAAGTAGGATTTCACTTTGGAACATGAGGTTTTGTATTTGGAAGGTATATATACGAAATTCTATCCTTAATAAGAAAAACCCTTTTGTTCATTCTATGAAGTGTCTATAAGAAGCGTATTCTGTGTACGAGAGAGAGTGAGAGTTTATCTTGACACTACGTGCACACTGGTGGTCGGAATCGAGTACGGATAAGTGCAGCGTGTTGCCCCCGGAGAGAGCTACACGCCAATACACACACTGTGCGTGTATGACCGGGCTTCGGGAGATTGACCCGCGAGCTATTTCTAGGGATTCGGTAAGCAAACAGTGTCTGTTTTTGCATTTCAGCATATCCACGCGTTCGTATGGAGTAGAGCTACACATTAGGAACCTTAGTTTTCAGAAACGTCAACCTGTACAAAACCTATCAGACATCCTACATGATTTTGCACTGGGTGTTTATGGGTAGGATTTTGGGTCACTGACCTTAGGGAGAGTGGCCTATTGGTGTTAATAGGATATCCCTCAAATTTCGTAGCGTTTCGAGAACATCTAATGGGTATTTGGCTCATGGAAGCGTTGTAGAAAATCTCCTCATGTGCACAATAGTAGGCTCTAACTTAGACATTGGGTAGAGACCTCTGTAGGAAGTAGTCAATAGTCGGTCAAGCGTAGGTTGACACCCTATGCTTGCTTCCACGCGCTTGCGGGTCAAGCTTCGTCCTTAGCTAAAAATTCTTGTTAGGTGAGTTCCCGTTGTGCTGACATCCTTGTGTGTGTGTGTGTGTGTGTGTGTGTGTGTGTGTGTGTGTGTGTGTGTGTGTGAATGAGAGAGAGAGAGAGAGAGAGAGAGAGGGAGAGATACAGAATCTTTCATGGCATACAAACACATCAAGAGACCTCAAAGCTCTATCTGACAAGTCTTGAACTTAAGACTTGAGAGAGTGTTGGCGGATACGCCGCGACGGACGTCAGCACAGCAAGAACTCACCTAACAAGATTTGTCAGCTAAGGATGAAGCTCGACCCGCAGTCGCGTGGAAGCATAGGGTGTCAATCTACACTCGACCGACTCTCGACTAATTCCTACAGAGGTCTCTACCCAATGTCTAAGCTACAGCCTTCAGGAGTGCATAAGAGGAGGTTTCCTACAACGCTTCCAAGAGCCAAATACCCATCAAACGGTCTCGAAACGCCACAGAACTTGAAGGAGACCCTACTAACACCAATAGGTCGCTCTCCCTAAGGTCCATGAACCAAAATCCTAACCCAAAACACCCAGTGCAAAATCACCTAGGATGTCTGGCCGAAATTTACAAGTCATCGTTTCCAAAAACTAAAGTGCCTAATGTGTAGCTCTACTCAATGCGAACGCGTGGATATGCTGAAATGCGAAAATGGATAACGTATGCTCACCGAATCACTAGATGAGGGTCGAGCTCGCAAAACCAGACCGTACGCCCGCAATGTAGGTATAGGCGTGTAGCTCTCATCGGGGGCAACACGCTGCACTTCTTCGCACTCGATTTCGACCATCGGTGCACGCGTAGCGTCAAGATGGAGCTCTCACTCTCTCTCGTACACGATACGCTCACTCACAAACTTAACTTTTTTTAAAATGATAGGTTTTTTTCATTAAGGTCAAAAAGTGGTATAAATACCTTACAATCTCAAACCCTAATGTTCCATTTTAACCATCTACTCAATCTAAATGTCAAAAATGAGATACAATCTGGAAACTTCTATAAGCCCCAATATTTACAAAGGTGAAATATCGGGTTTTCTCAATAAATGAATAATTACAAAAAATAATATTCCGCCGAGCTCCATAGGGTGTGTCCCGCTTCTAACACTCCCCCCCTCCTTGTTCATGTCGTCCCCGACATGGCTGTTGAGCTGCTTCTTCAGCGTAGGCTTTCTCTCATCTTGAGAAGTGACTCATATCTCGCATGTTGAGCGAGTAGCGTCGGGCCAAATATATCTGTGCTAATTGTGAAGAAGCCGGTGTAGAAGGCTTCTTCAAAGGCTTGGAGGTGATAAGATGGCAAAAACATAATCCTTTGATACAATGCATGTATCACCTCGTGAGAAGGCTGACCAGACAGATCGTATGCACATCTGTATGTATCTTGAAAGAAGAAGATAATGTATGTTGCCTGGCCTGGTTTGAAGGTCTCGAAGACTGCCAAAAGTGTTTTACATATCTTTCTCATCATGATGTAAGATAGGTCAGGCGAGCCAGTGAACAATTTGATGGCGCCCGTTAGGGTTTTCACCATGTATTGCTCACTTATTCTCTTGCCTGTCTTCGAGCCTGGTAGCTTCGTGTAATTTAGCCAAGTAGGTTGGCTTCTCTGCAGCAGCTCATGGGCTTTCCATGTCCTCATCCTTGGTAGAGGGCAGAAAATGAGGTTATCTCTTATCACTTTAGGTGCCTCTACCAAATGGATTAGATACTGTGGATACTTTGTCAGCCATGCCTTTCTCCACCTGGGCTGAGAGTCTACTATTAGCTTGACCCCTTCACGTTTGGAGATGTCTGCTTTGTATATTGACACTGTTGGCTCCTCTCTGAACGGCTTGTTGATCGTGGCAGCTTCATATTTTAGCAGAGGATATGGGAGAGAGGGCTGTAGCCATTCACGCCGAAGGTTGCTGGCATCTATCTTCTGAATAGTCATTGATTTAAAGACCCTCTGATCCCATTCCAATGCTTCTTTGGCAGTGTCTCTGACTGCCGCTTCTATGGCCTTTTGCAGCTTCTCTTCTTCTTATTGTGTCAGATCTTGTGAGGGTCCTACAAGGATTTCCTCTTGCATGGTGGTGTCCACTGGATCTACCACATTCTCTATGTCAATTCCTTCCATGTCTACTACCCCGGTGCTAAACTGCTGCTCTTCGGTTTGTTGCTGGCCTCTCAGCTCTTCTATCTGCTTGTGAAATTTTTTCTTCTCCTCTTCCGCTTGCTCTCCCATGTTTACTAGGAAGTCGTTTAGATCTGCATTTATTTTCTCCGCCTCATCGAGCTTTCTCTTGATGGCTTCTAGCTCATCCTTCCTGGCCTGATTTTCTTCTTCTAGGCGGTTTTACATTACCAATGACCCCTCGGCCAGCATCAGTCTTTGCCGCTTCTCCAATGTTAACTCCTTTTGGAGCTCCTTCATTTGTTCTTTATATAAATCCGTCTCTGAAGTAGTGTGAGTCGAGCTAGTAGCTCTGACTCCGGCCGGAGATGCTCGTAGCCGTTGGATGGTTTGATTTTTGACTTTAATCTGGTCTTTTAGCTCGATGACCTCATCCTGGCTCGCTTCATGCTCTATCTCTGCCTTCTCTTTGGCATTCCTCAGGGCCTCCACCTCCTTGGATTCTTCAGCAAGTTGTAGGGTTAGGTTGTCCCTTTCCCTCTCTGCATCTATCAATGACTTGCTGATTTTCCTATATTCTTCTTCAGCTCTTTGAAGTCTTTGATCTGCAGCCTGATTTTCTCGTTCCATCTTCTGGCATCTTTGTAATGCCGTGGCCAGACTGGCTTGTAGCTCTATTTGTTTCTCTATTTTCTCTTGGCTTTGTTTTTGTAGTGTGTCAACTTCAGCCTTGATCTGAACTTCAGTCGTTTTGAGATTAGCAATCTCACTTTTCGTGGCCATTGATTTTGCCCTGAGCCCGGTTAGCTTGTGCATCACCACATCCCAATCATTCGTAGACGGTTGTAGGTCCACTATATCAGTGGCCATCTCTTTCAGTTCCACTAACCGCATGCTCTACATCGGTTCCTTGGGCCTTGTGCTTGCCAGCTCAAATGCCATAGTGGATGCCTCTTCTCTTGAGTAGCCCGCAGCTAGTAGATCATGAAATGTGCTAAAATTTCTTTCCTCTGGCTGTGGCTGCTCATCTTTGGGCTTAGCTTCTTCTTTCTGCTCTTCCCCTTTGGTCTTCTCTTGCTTTGAGTCTTCTTGATCATCAGATGTGTCCAGCTCCTCCTTTTGTTGGGTTTGTGGAGGGCTACGAAGAGGTGGTGATGGAGGTGGGCTGGACTCCGGGCTTGACGGTGGAGTTGGTGGCTTTTTCTTGAAATCCCTGTCCGCCTTGGTTTTTCTCTCCCTTTCTTGGCCTTCCTGCTCTCCTAGCAGCTGCCGTCGTACTTCATCCACTTCTTCTTCTGTAAATGGGATGTTAGGGATATTTTCTTTCGTAGCATCCAGGATCTCAAAATTTTTGATGTAGTCTTCAAATCGATTTCGGTGCACCCTTCAAGACGATCCTGACATGGATTCAAGAGACGGCTTCCAAAACTCACTCAAATCTCCCTTGAGTGCTCTTTCAGCTCTGAAGCTTTCCATTAATCTTTCTAGCCGCGCCACTTTCTGTGATTTGGTCTCTTTGATCGGCACTTGTACACTTTCTTTCTTTCCTTTCTTCAACTCTGGCGGCTCTTCTAGCACGGTTTCTAGCCGGTGCTTCAAACGTGTGGCTACTCTTGGTGCCTTGGGCGGTTCTTCTTCTTTATCTTCTTTCAGCCTTAGCCAATCATTCTGTGAAGGAGGTTCTGGCTAGTTTCCCTTGGCGTGTAGTGCTCCATAAACCACTTTTGTTATTAGCTCACCTAGCACAATGTAGGTGGGAGTTTCTTGCCCATCTTCACCAGGTTGTCATGGATATAAGCCGCATAATTGATCACCTTTGGCTTGATCTTCTGCATTGCCCAGGTGAAGGTGGTAGCAATGGCTCCAAGCGGCATTCTATAATTCTGTGGCCTCTTTGTACACATGTGGAAGTATTGGTTGTACAGCTGGCTCCTGACAGCCACTTTAGGGTTTGCTATATCTTCAAAAGTGTAGTTGTTCTTCTTTTCTGAGTACACCTTGACTTCATCTCTTCTGTTGGTCACACTATCCCCTTTGTTGGAGATATCTAGTGTGGCTGCCATCACCCTCTTTGTAATGACAAAAATGGTGTCCGGCTTGCCTTGCAGATCAGTGACTCTGGCCACTCCATCTTCTTTGATAGTAGCTACAAACTCCCACACTCTTTTGATGTCGATCCCCGCTGGCAGAGCTTCAAAGTAGTTGTGGAGATCTATCTTCTCTAGGTAATCTCCCATCTTTCTTCTGACAAACTCATTGAGCTCACGTGATATCATAGGTAGCTCTATTGCATTTTCTTCAGTATCTTTGAACACGCCTTGGTAGATCTTCAAGTCATTGGACTCTAGCAAATCATCCTGAATCCATGTGATGGTTGGCTTCAGAGTTTCTTCTGGGATGACAAATGGCTCTACTTCTTCCAAGAAGTCTTTTATTGTCATTCTCTTGTTCTTTGCCGGTGATTTTGCGGCTGCCATGGATCCTGTTGCACTCAGTAGTCCGAAGTTAGCGTTTTTTCCATATCAGTTGAGATACTGAGTTTTAACTATCCAAATGACTTGAAAATTGAAAATAAAACTTAAAAGGAACTTGGGAAACCTTGCATGTGCTCACAGTGGCTTTCTGGCTCAAATTTATCATTTAGATATCCTACGCGTAGGATGTCTATTTCATCAGTTTTTGGTGAAACTTGGCATGCTGGTGGTCCTTGACTTGTTGAACATGGCTATGTGATTGGAATTAGGTATGGACATCAAAAAGTGCATTTCTGGGCAGATTCAGACTTTAGGCTCACAAATTGGGTAGGATGTCCACAACAGGTGGCAAATGATATTCAAATGGGTTGAAATTTGATATATGAGCTTCTTGCACCATGGTAATGGCTCCCATGAGGTCATTTCTTACACAGTAAGTCAAAATCATGCTGGAGACATTCTACACATAGGATGTCTATTTCATCAAAATGGCTTGAAATTGGTTCTGGGGGTAGCTCTTGGCATGTGGAACATGGCCCTGCTCTTGGATTTTGATTTGGACAAGAATTGGTGTTGGTAAGACCATGTGTAGTGTTTTTAGGCTCAAAAAGTGCATCTTGGAGGTGTTGGGGGCCAAATGTTGTTGGGGTTAAGGCCTATGTGCCTTCACCGGTCGCCCAGGTCATGGGCGCCCGCCCACTGTTACCCTATACTTATAGTGAGTATACTGTATAGGGGGAGCTGCCACTTCACAGTCTCCCCACCCACATCGTGGGTGTGCCTCCTTCTCTCTCTCTCACTCTCCGTCTGTGGTGCTCCCCGATCCCCTTCAATTGGTATTAGAGCTATGGTGACCGCGGAGAGCACGACGGCTTTGAGATCTTCGAGGCGATAGCTCGCTCGCTCTCGACGGTAGAGAGATAAAGAAATCTTGGAAGCTTTGTGAGAATGCAATGGGAGCTTTGTGAGAATGCAATGGGAGCTTGTGAGCTCAGTTGAGAGTGATGTATGCTCTTTTGGAAGCTCAGAAAGGAGTGTGGAAGATTGTGTGTAAGTGAAGGTGCTGCCCTAAAACTGTGTGCGCAACAGCACTGTTTTCAGATTCGTTTTTCTCCTTGTAGAATGCAGATCTGAGAATTCTTTCTGCGCAATCCATCCGTTTCGACGTGGTCTACAACTTTGCAGAAGAAACTTTTTGCAAATTCCTCACCGTTTTGCTGATATTCAGCTTAGACTGACTGTATACAGAAATTCCAGATTTTCTGTTGTCGCATTGTGTGCGAGTTTGATGCACTTTTGGAAGCACGGGAGATGCTTGAAGTTGAGTGCATAAATTCCGAGCTGAAGATACAATTGCAGCTTGTGCTAAGCTTGTGGTTTGAGGGTTTTTTGGTAGACTTGGGCAACGAAGTACGGAGGCGTTTACACACCACCGAAGCGGTCTCTTGAGAGACGCAGGTTTTTGGAGCACACAGGTGGAGCTTCTTTCACTGGTTTTCACAAAATACTTTGGCAGTGATTTTGTGCTTGGATTCATGGTCTTTGCGGATGGTTTGCATATGGTTATGGCACATGGTTGATGCCCATTATATATGCATTTTGGCGAGCACTTTCAAGTGCCGGTAAGCTCTCTTGAGAGCATTGTTTTCGCATTGATCAAGTTTCCGGATTGCAAATCTTTTGGCGTTTGCTTATGCGCAGTCACTCCGTTGATGTACGTTGAGTGCGGATTGCCATTGTATGTGAAAATGTGGAGCCATTTTGGCATTTCTACTCATTGGCATTGAGTAGTGTTATGGTTTATGGTAGAGATTGTACTTGAGTTTTTTGCTCAGTTTTGAGGGGAAATTCTGTCGGATTTTTCCCAGATTCTCGCCATAGTTTGTGATCGAGTGTTTACTCTCACTTTGACAGGTTTTGTCAGTTTGGACACAGTTTTGTGTTTTTGTATCCACTCTCGCAAGAGTGAGGAGTTGTGTATCTTTCTTTGCTTGAGACAGTGGTTTGCTCTCAGGTGAGAGAGTCTTGTGATCTCGAGCATTGTTTGCCATAGTTTTGCAGAGCTTATGCATGTATATTGAGTGTAGTTTGATGCGCATTGATTGCTCATTGTATTGAGCTTGCAGGACAATGGTTATTTTGTGTTGATAGCCATTGTACGTCGAAACTCTGGCGAAATTTTCCCATGAGTTTTATGCGTATCATTTATGCGATCTAGGTAGAGATTGCGGGTTGCACTCAGCATTTGCGTGCGGTGTTCTCTGCAGGTGGGAGATTTGTGCGTGTGTATGCATCGATACCGCACAGTGTGGGCTTGGTGATTAGCTCAGAGATTGCAATGTGATACTAGAGCAGGTGAGGCTTGTATTGACATTGCGGGAGCTCTATTTTGGAGTGTGTCTCACAGGTTTTACATTGTGTTTCTGGCCATATTTGTAGACAGTTTCTAGGTGTTGTTGGTGAGGTGGTTTTGCTTTCTAGTTTGCTATATTGTGCTCATGGCAGAGACAGGTGATCGCTCAGATTATGATCTCTCCGAAATGTGCATGTTTGATGGGTCAGACTTTGCAGCATGGAGAGAGTGTATGCTTGATGCATTGACACAGTGAGGGTTGCATCGACCATTGAGTGGTGATGTAGGTAGACCTTCAAACATGTCTGACGATCAGTGGCAGGAGCTAGAGGAGATGGCACTATCTACACTCTCTTTGCACCTTGCGGAATCTGTATATGCTCTTGTTATGTATGAGACTACTTCGAGAGCACTTTGGTGCAGATTACATGAAATGTATGATAGATATGAGTCATCACGGACTCGTGTGAGACATGTACATTCACGAGCACGCCAACAGGTGACATGTTGGTATTGTGGTCATTCTGGACACGTTAGACGGTGATGTTTTTGTCGTATGCGACATCGTAGGAGACATGGCAGTCTCAGAGATGTATGTAGTGATGCCATGGACTCAGTTGCTTTGACAGTTGAGGACATGTAGTGTCGGAGTATACTAGTGACGGGGATGTCACTTTTACCTCGAGCTATGCACGAGATGCTATACATGTGGATAGTGCACTCCCTTCGCAGTGGTTGCTAGACGCAGATGCTATGTTTCATGTCACGTCGCATCGTGAATGGTTTTGTAGCTATTCTAGCGGGATGCTTGGTAGTGTACGTTTGACCAATGGATCGGTGCATGCGATAGCAGGTGCAGGAGATGTGAGACTGTCATTACCGAGTGGTGCATCTCACTTGTTACGACATGTGCGCTATGTACCAGATTTGACAGTGAGTTTGATCTCGATTGGTCAGCTTAGAGATTGTGGATGTCAGATTTCGCTACGATAGCGAGATTTTGTGATGCATTTGGGTTCGCTAGTGATTGCGAGAGGTGCCAAGAGTGGTACAGGTTACCCATTGCATGTGGATCACGCGAGAGACGGTGCTGTCTCTGTGATCATGCAGCCAGGTAGAGAGTGAGAGAGCAGGCGAGTCTCTTTTGCTTGTGGGTTGCAGGATGCTTTGCATGGAGTGCAGAGCAATGACCTTGTTGTGCAGGTTGTGTCTACGGATGCACAGGTAGAGCTGGACAGCTCTAGTGAGTCACAGCTGGATGAGTCATCAGAGGTGATGACAGAGATGACTCACATGGATACTGAGATGTCGGCTATTGTGGAGTCATTTCTTGATATGCTTATGCCAGAGCTTGATGCAGATTCAGGACATATGGATACTCTTGGTACACATGTGATATGTGGTGGGCACGAGGAGTCACTCCAAAGCTCGGAGTCAGAGTGCCATGGTCTCTATGATAGGGGACAAGATTGCCATGAGTTGAGTTCTGAGTTGGAGGTGGCAGAGGTTGTCAGGGTTGCATCAATGTTCGGTGTCCTCATGTACGAGATGCTGATCTCGAGGCCCGACATAGCAGCTACAGTGGGAGCATTTGCAGCAGGGTTGATTAGTTGTTCGATGACTGATCTCGGCATAGAGCATAGGGGAGGTTTGCAGGTATTGGACCGATACTTGCAGGAATGCATGAGCTCTTGTAGACTCTTTGCAGAGCTTAGAGCTAGCTCTGTGTGGCTTCCACAACAGCGAGATGTTTGTCTATCAGTAGAACCGGATGCACTAGCTCAACGAGAGTCAGTGGGCATAGGTTGAGAGAATATCTCACCTTCTATTGGTTGTACACTAGTAGATCTTGCTTAAAGGCACATTGGCCTTTAAGCGGGAGGTTGTTGGGGTTAAGGCCTATGTGCCTTGACCAGTCGCCCAGGTCATGGGCGTCCGCCCACTGTTACCCTATACTTATAGTGAGTATACTGTATAGGGGGAGCTGCCACTTCACAGTCTCCCCACCCACATCGTGTGTGTGCCTCCTTCTCTCTCTCTCACTCTCCGTCTGTGGTGCTCCCCGATCCCCTTCAAATGTGATGGGAATGGCTTGAAACTTGATATATGAGCTCATGAAGGGGTAATAAGGAGATCTGGAACTAAAAAATATCATCTGGGGGCCAATTTGATCATTTCGACATCCTACGCGTAGGATGTCTATTTCATCATTTTTTACTTGTGACCACACAGATAGGTTGGCAATGTGCTCATGAATGTATTGTGCATGTTTCATGTGATTTGGACAAGTTTTGGTAGGTCCATGGCCCATTATTGCCTCTATGTCCTGACTTTGCGTTTTTTGGTGCACATGAGGTCAATTCTTGTCCAATTGTGATGAAACTTGGTGGCTAGCTTGTACAGGCTATTCAAAAGCTGTGTGTGATGAGAAATGTTAGGTTTGGTGCCCAGATTTGGCCTTGAGACATCCTACGCGTAGGATGTCTCCTGATGAAATTTTCATTGGAAGTACTACTGGTGCCTCATGCCCTAAGCCCCCTTGAGTCCCTTTTAAGCATTATTTCAACAAAAAAAGTCAAATTGATAGAAAGAAACTCTCTGTGTGGATTTCAGAGCCTCCGAGCCATTTTTTGACTCTTTGAGTGCTTTTCGGCGATGAAATTTCTTGATGTTGGTCTCCAAAGCTTTTCGGTCCCTTGGGAATCCTTGCCATATGGTTTTTGTCGACTTTGGCTTCACCGGAGCTCCATTTGGCAATTTGTCGCTCTAGAAGCACCCGTGGTTGCGTTTACATGTCGTCGATGACTTGTGGTGGTCTACCACCATAGGACTTGGTTGTTGATGGTCTAGGAAAGCTGCTCGTGAAGTTAGGTGGCAAACGGACATGCGGTTTGGCCGCGAGAGCTATTTGACGCTTTGTGTGTCTGATGCCGTTTCTGAAGTTTAGTGCCGCTTCGGGTCATCGTATGGCCATGTGGGCTATATAGACTTGTCGAGCATGTCGAGATGCTTCTACCCATGAGTTTTGGTAGCATTTGGGCGTCTTTCCGCCGATTTCTCATTTGGTGGCCTCTTGCGGGGCTCTAGGGATTAGGGTTTTTTCCGATGGTTTTCTACTGCTTTTGGTCATCCAAAAGTGGTCTCCTATGCTAGGGTAAGCCGCCAATGAAGTCTCATTGCCTTTGGGTTAGCCGTTAGGTGGCCACTTCTACTTGTAGGTCTCTACCGCTCGCTTTTTGTGTGAACCATACACTAGTTTTCTTGACAAAACAACAAACATGCGCGAAAAGCTCAAGGTGGTGAGCCTACCTCTCATGTCTCGAGCCTGTCGGGTGGTCGTGCGTGTCGTAGAAGCTGCTGGAAGTCCCGTTCGCTCTAGGTGGCAGGAGCTCTCTCTCAAAAATCAATAGTCGAAATGAGCTTAAAATGAAGTGAAAATTTCTTATAATGGGGTCCCCGAACCACTTTCCATGAAATTTGACATGTGCTCCCAACTTCTTGCGAGATGCGGTTTAGGCTCAAAAATTTCTCGATTTGGACTCCATTTGCCCAGTTTCCGAGAAATTTGACGTTTCGATCAAAATCTGGCCAAAACACGCTTTTCGCTCCATTCTCATAATTGCACACCCATTGTACCATAGGTTGTCCTATAGTCACTAATCATCCCCATATTTTTTGCTTTTCATTACGACCGTTTTTCACCTGCTTTTTGTATTTTTGAAGTTTTTCTACCGAAAATTAGTAAAATTAAAAGGAAAATAGCAAATTAAACCCAAAAATCCCCAAAAGTCATAATAAATTAAAAAACATCATCGCAAAACACTATATTCACTCACATGCAATTTTTATGGTCGGATTTCTCCGTTTTACCAATATTTTGCCCGAAAAATGGCTATTTTTACTTATATACACACACCTAGGGGCTTGACTTGGCATTTGGCTCCATATACTTGTCTATTCATACTGTATAAGGGCATATGTACTTAGCTTAGTCTAGAAAATTTCACAATCAAACGAAAACCCTTTAAAATAGTCAAAAACATGCCCTTTTTTGCTCTTTTTTCCAGTGGGTCCGCATTTGAGAATGCCTCCCCCCCCCTTCTAGCCGGAGTCCTCTCGGACGACAAGGTATCGCCTCGGATTATGTGCCGTGCCTGGGTTTAAAAAAATTGTGCTAATGCTTGGCCGTGTAATGTGGCGCTATGTGATGCATACTCGGTCACTGCCTGGAAAAATTAATGTTTTGCAAGAGGAGGGTATAAGCAAGATGCTTATTGGCATTCGTCGTCGAGGTTTCCTGTTTGTTGTTGATTTGGTCAGCAGATTTTCTTTGCAAGTAAAAGTTGTAACTCTACCACTCTTTGTTTGATCGTCTTTCTTGCAAAAGTTGCCTAGTTTGCCGCTATTGTCGATATGGCCGTAGTCGTCTCCTTGGAGAGGATTTTCGTGCGGAATTGGCCATAGTCTTTGTCTCTTTTGCTTTCCATTTGTATCTTTACTTTGGAGGTTTCTGTAGGCTTATTGCTACTTCAGCAGTTGTCATTGTTTTGCTGCTGATTGGCACCCACATAAATCGGTTTACCGGTTTCATATGTTGTGGGTCTCTGCCTTCCGATGTTGCTTGTACTGAAGGGAGTTCCTTTTGCTTCGGTTTTTGGATCCAAATGCGAGTCGCATTTAAGTTGTTGCTGAGCATTTTCTTTGGGATCCATATCTTTTTTAGTCCCTTGGTTACTGGTTGAGTTGTTTGCTTCTGTTGACTTCCTCTATTGTATTGTGGTTTGTCTGCCATGTCACCTCTATCCTTCCGCACCCATACTCGTTTGTCGTGTGTTGCTAATCTTGATCTTGCCACTGCGGTCTGTTTGGTTGGATGTTTGTAGTGAACATGGTTGGCAATTCCCTGTTTGTTCGCCATGTTGTTCTTTAGTGGCACCCATCATTTTGGCTCTTTCTCCAGTGATTGTGTTGCTGGCAGCTGATTCTTCCGGGGTTGCTGAGCAAAGGCTACCACCTGTTGTTCTTGTCATGCTGAATCTTGATTACATCCGCATTCCAATCTATTTTCACATTATACTCTTTTTGCCAAGGTTGTCCCAACAACATGGGGTGTTGTGTGCTTTCATCCTCGACCACATAAAACTTGTGTGGGTAAATAGATTGATGTACTTGTACATGCAATATAATCTAGCCCAATGTTTTTAGCGAATATAATGTACTACTTTCCAGCACTTGTGGAGCAGGATGTAGTTGACCTTTGAGCTTGAGCTGTTTGTATAATCCGTAAGAGATCAAATTTGCTTGAGCTCCAGAATCAAGCAATGCCGTCGATTCAACTTGATTGCTACCCACTTTGACTACAATTATTGGCTCCACTGTGTCTTCATCAAAATTCGTTAGTCAAATGGAATTTATTCGCAACGGTGATCCACATTGTTGTTGTTGTCATAGAAGCCGTCTTTTTACAATGCGTTCTTTTGCTTATGTTTGGGCTTCTTCTCGTACCCTTTGTTTCTCCTTCATCCGTTGTTTTTCTTGATGGATTTGTTGAAGCATATCCTGTGTTAGTGGTAAATGATATTTCTTTAATCGACGCCCACTAATCCAATTTGGCATTTCTTTACCTGCTAATGTAGTAAGCTTGACAACTCCACTTTGTGATAAGTCACTAATCACAAAGGGTCCCATCCCGCGCTTTTTAAGTTTCTTGGCATGTTATTTCAAGGTATAAACAAGTACATAATCACCTGTTTTGAACTCTTTCGTGCGCACATGCTTGTCAAAAAACTCTTTTTGTCTTCTCTTTTCAGC
Source organism: Adiantum capillus-veneris (assembly GCF_014529385.1). Lineage (NCBI taxonomy): Eukaryota > Viridiplantae > Streptophyta > Polypodiopsida > Polypodiales > Pteridaceae > Adiantum > Adiantum capillus-veneris. The sequence continues at coordinate 29,306 of NW_028221787.1, forward strand.
ATTGATCAAAGCTACAGCTCTCAAGCGAAGTTCATCTAGCTTTTCAAGATCGTCTATTCTTGAAGAGAGCTCATGCCCTGTCCATTCTAAGCGTTTCACTACTAGTAGAGTTGGGATTAAAAACTCTATGGGTCATATAGCATTTAGGCCAAACACCATGTTGTACGGTGTTGTTCTTATTGATGTTTTATAAGCTACCTTGATGCCCATAGTGTTGAGTGTAACTGTTGATCCCAGTCTGTCCTTAACTCTGATACAATTTTAGTCAAAACGGTGCATAGTGTTTTATTTGTGGCCTCAGCTTGTCCATTTGCCTGTGGATGATATGGAGCAGATTTTCTATGTATGACCATGAATTCCTCTAGCAGATATTCAATGACTTCATTAAGAAAATGTGTTCCTCGATCACTGACAATTTCTATTGGTAATCCGTATCGTACAAAGACATTCTCATACAAAAATTGTGCAGTGGTTCTTGCGTCTGCTTTTTGGGTTACCTTGGCTTGAACCCATTTTGTGAGTTAGTCCGTAGCCACAATGATATATTGGGTATGGGTGCGATATGCAGGGGGTGAAATAGGCCTCACAAAATCAATGCCCCATTTTGCAAATGCCCTTGCTCCCATCATTGGCCGTAGTGGCATCTCATCTCTCTTTATCGACTGCGCTGACATGCGTCAAAACGCTTTACAAACTCCTCAGCATCCATATGCAATGTAGGTCACCATATTCCTACGATTAAGATAATTTTTGCCATCTTATCGCCTAAAAAATGGCCTCCACTTATGCCTCCATGTGTGTGTTCTAGAGTCAGCAGGTATTCACTTTCACTTGCATAGATTCGAAGTTGATTGTCCTTTCCTCGCTTATAGAGTTGGTTCCCAATTAAATTATAGTCGCGAGCCTCCAGCTCTATAGCCCTTTTCCGTGCTTTTGTTATGTTTTCAAGAAATGTCCTTGTGGTTAAGAAATCAATGATATATTGACTCCATGCAGGTGCAATGTTTGCCTGAACCAATGTCGCGTGCTCCACTGGTCGTTTGGCACTACATATAGTACAATTGTTAACATAAGCATGTGTGTCAGCATACATAGTTGGCCAATAAATCCCTAATTGTTTCAGTCTCTAGTGTGTTTTCATTGTTGAACAATGAAATGCACAATCCTGGACGTGTGCTTCTTCAAGATAACACTCGAATTCCTCCGGATTTATATATAATCGTAGAATTTGGTCCGAGTCTAGGTGATACAGTCGTCCTGCAATCAACTGGAAGTTTCTTGTTTGTCGAATTGTTCGCTGTTTGGATTTGTCTTCCTTGTTATCAAATCTACCTCCAAAGGAAAGAAAACTAACAATTTCCTGCGACCATCTGGGTATCATTTCAATATTGAAAAGATACGCGTCAGGTATGTCATCATCTATTCCTTCAGGAGCTTCCCTGTTTTGCAATCTTGAAAGATGATCCGCCCGTAGATGAGTTGTACCCTTTTTGACCACCACTGTGAAATCAAACTCTAACAATATAATAAACCAGCGTACAATTCTCCCAGTATTGCATGGTTTATTTACCAGATACAAAAGAGCTTGATGATCTGTGAAGAACACAAATTTGTTTGTGAGCAAATAATGCCGAAATTTCTTTACAGCATAAATCATTCCTAACCTCTCTCTTTCGGTGGTTGTGTAGTTCTTCCCTGCACTATTTAACTGTCGGCTTGCATAACAAACTGGAAAATCCATTGTTCCGTCTCCAGGTTGAGCCAGAATACTCCCAATTGCATATGCAGATGCATCAATGTGAACGTGGAATATCTTTTCCCAATCTGATGCTTTAAGTACAGGTGTTGATACAAGGTTTTCCTTCAACTTTTGGAATGAAGTTTCACACTCCTTAGCATAGTCGAAACTGACTAACAAACGATACAGAGGTTGTGCGATGATTGCATACATATATATGAACCTTCAATAATATCCGCAGTGTCCCATGAAGGATTGCACTTGTTTCGCTTTAGTAGGCCTGGGCAAGTCTACTATGACTTTGATTTTATCTAGTTCAGTGGTTATGCCATTTCTTGAGACAATATGTCCTAAGATGCAGCCTTGCCTAACCATAAAAATGCACTTTTTCGAGTTAAGACAGATTCAATATGTTCTGCACTTCTCAAATGCCTTTTGTAAATGGTCAATATGTTCCTCTCGTAGAAGAGAGTGTACACAAAGATCATCCATGTATATTTCTAAGAATATTCTCAGGTATTCTTTGAACGCATGAGTCATTAACCTTTGAAAGGTAGCCGGGGCATTAGTTAAGCCAAAAGGCATAACTCTATACACATATATTTTCCATTCTGTGGCAAACGCTGTTTTGTGTTGATCCTCTATTGCAATTGCCAGTTGGTTATATCCTGAAAACCCATCTAGAAAGGAATAAGCCCGTTTCCCGGCCACCCTCTCAAGTACATGTTTTGTGATTGGCAAGGGATAATTATCCCTTATGGTTGCTGCATTTACCTTTTTGAGGTTTACACACACTCGCAGCTTTCCGTTCTTTTTGGAGACAACCACAATGGGTGACACCCAATCTGTATGCTCGATTTCATAGATGAATTCAACATCCATCATCTTGTCAATCTCCTCTTTGATTCGTTTAGCAAATGTGTCATTATATGTGTAAGGACGCTGTTTGCTAGGTTTGGCATCTGATTTCAAAGGAATTGTATGTTGGCATATCAATGGATCAACTCCTTTGAGGTCTTTGTAGGACCATGCAAACACATCTTTATACTTCTTGAGAAGTTTTGTTAGCCATTCTTCTTCTTCAGGCTCTAAATCAGTTGCGATATAGACCGGCTGAGGCTTTTCACTTGGTTCAGCGAAGTCTATCCGTTTTGCATTTTCCGGCCCATCGTAAGATTCCTCGTTTATTCTTTCTCTGACTGGTGGTGTCATTATGATTTTTCTATCCTGGATGGTGAATTTTTTATAGTGTGATGGTACATTCATGTTTCCTTTTTCTAAATCCTCCTTACCATCACTTTCTTCCTCAGTAGTCCATACCTCTCGTAAAGACCGTTTTAGTTCTTGGTATTTCTTTTTACGCTCCAGTTTGGTCCACTTTGGGTCTTTTGTTGTTTCTTGTTTTGATTTTTGAGATTTTTGTGATTTTGTTTCTATTTTAGCCTTTCGTACTTGTTTTATTTCCTCTTGCGTCCGTTCTTTTCGCACTCTCGAGAATCTTCCTGATATTTGGTCTTTTACACAATCCTCTGCTTTGACAAGCATTAGATAGTGAGTTTGATCTTTTATTCTGGGCATCAGGTGCTCTCTCATTTTGTTTTCTGCTCGTTTTCTTCTATAGCGTTCCTGGCATCTAGGGTGCTGATTGGCAAAATCGTAAAACCTGATATTCTCTGTTTTCTCCCCACGCTCGCTTGAGTTGTCTGAACACTCATTATCTGCATCGTTATTTACCTCCAAATGCTCAAAGGAGTTATAAAACTCTTCTTAGTCTGGTGGTTCTACAATCCCATCTCCTCCTGGTATAAGGCTTATCATGTAATAGGGTAGCACATCATAGCCATCCTTATCGCAAAATTTTGTCGTTGGGCTATCTGTAATGGTACAGACATCCAATGTTTCTAGTATGTGTTCCCATTCCAGAGGTTCCAAGGCATCTTCAGGAAAAGGTTTCGGAATATAATCCTTGTCCTCAATAGCTCTTTCTAAGACGCATTCCTCTCTTTTTAAGCTCCCACAATGTGAAGCTCCGCACATCCATAGCTCTTTTTGTTGCCCTAACCATGCTGGGAGTTCGGACCCTGCGCTGAATCAAACTCTTCCACTGGTGTGTGGTTCACATCTTTGTAACTATGGTCTTTTAGGTGTATTTTGGTTGTAGTCTCGCCATGTCTGAGGTATATGTGGTCGTAACCCCAATCCTGGACCGTCTTTAATTGTCATGAATGATCTTCCCAAGATGATCTCGTAATTGTTCTTTTTGTCGACATCGACTATTGCAAACGTATGCTCATACTCGATTCTGCACGAGGTGACAATTACTTTTTCTAAGAGTCCTAGAGGCTTTTCCATAAACCCGTCTGCCAATTGAAATTTCATTTTGGTAGCTCTCAAAGCCGGTTTTCCCAATTTTTTCCAGATTTCCTTGGTGGCAATAGCGACTCCTACTCCACTGTCAAGAATAGCTTTGGAAATTACTCCTTGGAATTCTACTGGTAGCGTGGTGTTTCCATCTTCTCCCTTGCAATACTCTCCAACCTTGTTTAAAGGTACTGGCCTAGTGTTTAGTTGAGGCTTGTCCAATTCTCTGATCCCTTTTTGAAGCTTCGAGGTGGGGTCTTTCACTCCAAATTTTTCTAAGCATTTGCCTACGGTGGTCCACATGTTTGGTAGTAACCTCAGAAGTTCGGCTAATGTGATTGTACATGCCACCGGGGTGGAAAATAACTCAATCAACCCTTGTGAATCCATTACTCTGTTAGAAGCAAGTCTTTGAGATGGGATTGCTTTCACCTCAGACTTGGCTTCATACTCTCCTAGGTAAGAGGGTAGAGTTTTTAGCGAGTCTGGTTGGCTGTGCCCCGAACTAATTCATCCCTGGTCTCCCCCCTTGTGAATGCATATCAAAGTTCTTTTGTGATCTTGCCTCAAATTCTTCAATAGGAGGTAAGATCTCATTTTTCTCTTTTCTCGTACTATTCATGTTGTAACTCACCCGGGTAGCTTCATTGGCATGACGGATTTGCTTCCACAGGTCATCTAAACCGTTACAATCCTTACCCATTTCTACGAATGTTTTAGGCTGGAACCCCTCACTTGTCTCATTTGTTGTATTTGGCACTATGGTAGGCTCTCTCCTAGACTCAGAGGCATTCGTGGGTCTGTCCTTCGTTTCTACTTGTTTCTCTAAAGTTGGTTTGATAGTGGTTGGAGCTGGTACTTCATGCCAACTTGCAGGTTTACTAAGCGTGTTTTCTATCAAGGATTGAGTTGTTTCAATCATCTTTCGACACATTTCCAACCTCTATTTTTCTATTTCAGGATATGGATAATTCATCCATCTTTGCTCTTGGGTTTGGTTGTTTTTTAGTCTTGCTTCGTAAGCTTTCAAAAGTGCATCTAACTGCTCATTTACCTTTTCTGCCAACACTGATCCTCTTGATCCTGCACTTTTGGTTTCTGCTAGTTCCTTGGGTGCTATGGTTGCCGCAGTGTGTGAGCTTAGACTAGCTAGATCTTCTAACCTCTCTAATCTATCCTTTGTGTGTTTCAACTCCTTGGATAGAGCCGTTTGCTCTCGTTCTCTCTTGGCTTTCATACGCGCTTTTCTAGCTTTCCAAGTGCTTCTATGATTCTTCACTTCTGAACTTGGGGCATCGGTTTTTGGATCTTCAAGTATGGGTTCATTCGTCATTCTTTGAGCTTGGGCTCGTGTCACTGCCTGAATAGGTATTATTATCTCATTTTCTGACCCTCCACTGGAAGGCACTGTTTCCAGCATGTTCAAGGTAGTTTTTGCTCCTTTGCTCGGGTTCTTAGGGAAATCAGGAATCAAATGAGTAACTCCACACTCGGTGCAATATACGTTGACTCTAATGATTTCATCATGAGGACAGTCTCTTAGCCAATGGTCTCCACCACACTTGTAGCAGGGTCCCTTAAGTTGTTGAGGTGCTCCCTGAGCTCCTCTTTGTTGGTATGCATGTCTCTGCCCTCCCATGCCTCTGTTGGCTATGAACAACAATGTTCGTTCATCCAAGCTATATCTTCCTTCTCCTGCTGCCTCTGCAGCTATTGGTGGTCGTGCACTTCCTATCATGCTCCATGGTTCTGGTGTTGAGGGTTCTTCCAGTGGATAATAGACAGGATTTGCAGCATATCCATTGGGATCTTCGTAATATGCATGCATAGACACCGAAGCCTTCTCTTCTGGTTCGTTTACTATTGGTGTGTATCTTATGCCAACTGGTCGTAATCCTAGTAGGGGTGGTTGTTGCCCCAACACTGGTTGTGGTCTTTCTACACCTACAGGTCCTGATAGGTTGCCTGCTTGATACCTAGGCATCGGCGGAAGTTGAGGAGATGCTACCTGAGCCTGGGGAGCGTAAGGTCGTTCTCTCACATATCCCTTGTTCTAATAACATTCCTCCGTCCCATGGTTTGTCCATTTTTGTTCAATATCACACCACTTGGGTTGTTTAGCCTAAGGTTTGGCGTACAGGTTAATCTTTCTTAGCACTTCCTCTACAAGCTGCTCCTGGCTTACAACTACTTCTCCTTTCAGTGTTGTCTTAGCGGACTTGCTTCCACTTTGTTGTGAGGATGAATCATCGTCAAGATCCTTGAATTCACCCTCTTTGTAGACCGCACAATTGTCCATAAGGTAAAGAGCCTCCTTAGTTAACTCATTTAACGTCGTGCTCCTCTTTATATGTAAGTCCTTATGGAGATTTGCATTCCTCAATCCTTGGATAAATATAAGCATAAGTCTGGACTGAGTTGGAAGTTCTTCCACAGGACAGAACTTAACATATTTTTTTAGTCGTTAGGCTGCCTTTCGCACAGATTCCCCATCTTTCTGTTTGAATTTATGGATTTGTGAAACTGTATTATGAGCTATCCCCCTTTGTGAGAATTCCTCAATAAACTCGTCAAACACCTCCTCCATAGACTCAAAGTCTCTATGCTCCACAGAGTCAAACCAAGTAGCAGCATCCTCCTCTAGGGTTAGTCCAAACCCTGCAAATTGGGTAGGGAAGTCTAACACCTCTTCGGCTCTAATTACACACACAAAGGCTGCTACATGATCTCTAGGATCTCTGTTTTCCGTGTATTTTTTGTTTACCCATTTTTGTACTTGAGAAGGTCTAATTCTACGATGGTCTACAAATCTCATAATTGGATCTCCTCGTCCCAATCTATATACCTCCTCTAGCCTTCGGTAGTGGGGACGGGTTCCTCTCCCAGTGGTGCTCCTAAGCCATAATTTCTAACGGTTCTTGTAAGAGATGGTTCATCTCTTCGAACTCATTCTATGGGTGGTCTTCCAGGCTCTGTTGACCCTTGAGTTTTTGGCTTACTCTCGCCTTGATACCGTGAATAGAGTGGTGGTTCTTGTAAATCCCTTAACCCTTGTGTGGCTTGATACCCATCTCGGTTTCGGTCTTGTTCTAATGTTGCACTCTATCGAAGCCATGCCTGCAATGATGGCTGGGTTGCTAGTTGGTTTTGGTAGTTAAATGTCTGCTGTCGGGTTGAATGTGAGGTCGCATCATAATCTTTTGAAAAGGGATTTGTTGACTTACCATTTTTTCTTTTGCCACGTTATCTCCATATCTATTGTAATCCTCATAATACTAACTATTAGATAGTGGTTCCCCTTTTCGTCTCGGAATCTATCCCCATCATCATAGACTTGAATTATCTCCAGTCTCTGAGCAGGTCTTTCTTCAATACAAATACACTTGCGTCCTCGATAGTCAGAATAAACTAAGGATCCCCTCGAGTTTGTTCATTCTAAGAAGATTATAGTGAACTTGGAGTCGTTCAAAGGATTTAAAAAGGTGCTTCCTCCTGGCATTGGTCCGTCATAGGTGAAACCTCCCGGCTGTTGACTACCCATCATGAAGAAAGATTTATCTGATGAAGTGTCAGTATCACTACCCTCCTCAATGATTGGTGCTAGTGGATCTAGCCTTGCCTGAGTTACACTCTCCTCGGTGGACACTAGGCTACCTTGGTCACCTGCCACCTTTTGGTCTCTAAAAATGTGTCTTCTTGATCTTAAATTCATCAAACTTAGCAATGCAACTTAACACAAATCCAACTACTCACCTGGTAAAGGATCAATTTTCGCACAACTTCTTGCTTTGCCGCTGAATATACCTGTACACAAGCGTTTAATTTTGGCAATCGAATCAAAGCATTTAACCACTAGAGGTGGTTTTAGTAATGATTGGTATAACTGGAGAGTTAACCTCAACCACTACTATATTTTTACACTTCTGATGTTCTGGATTAGGTCTGCTAATCTAGAACTGTATTTCCCTCGGATGTTGGTCAATTTACATGGAAATTCTTAATTCCGTCTTTGCTCCGTCAAAAGGTCAAACAAGGTCCAATTTCACTTCTGAAAGAAGTTTTGGAACCCTCAAGTTAATTGGAACATCATTGTATGTCCTTAGTCAAATTTTCTCTTCACTAAACCTCTGCAAACATCCTATGCGTAGGATGTCTCATGCTCTGTTTTGCCTGGTTTTTGCACTATAGACTCCCCTTGATGTGTTGAGTCCACAACTATTTTTACTTTTTGATTTGGACACCTATAAGCTGGTCTATGGATCAAAAATCTGTTCTAGCATCTTGATGTTGGTCTGACCAGTCAAATCAACTCCAATTTGGATCAAAATTGACTAGGAGGCTTGCCTCAGGCTATACAACACCCTGCTATGCCTATAGTCAGTTTTTGGCTTCAATTTCATGCATTAGACATTCTACGTGTAGCATGTCTAATTGCTCAAAATGGCTTCAAATGCAAAGCACAGACTCCTCTTGAGGTGTTGATCACTTTGGTATGCTCAAATCTGGATTTGGAGTGTTATATCACACAGAAGACATCCTACGTATAGGATGTCTTTTTGGCCTGTTTGACCCCAGACTTGATCCATAGCTTCCCCTTGATGTGAGCAACTCAGTGCTATGCTTAGATTTTGGTTTGGATTTCAAAAGACCCCAATTTTAGTTGTTCTAGCCCTTTTCAATCAAAGATGCTAAAGTCTGCTTAGAACCCAATTTAGATGAAACCTTTCTCAGTCACTCAATAAATCATGCAGATCATGCTCATGCAGCCATCCTATGGTTTGGTTTTAAAATAATGCCTTGGCACAATTTGGGTAGGATGTCTGGCAATTCTCGTCTTTTGGCTTTAATCTGTCAAAATTTGGTCAAATTTCCACTTTCTAGGTGAAAATAGGGTAGAACCTACCTTCTAAACACACTAGTAACCTCAGATTTTCACAAAAATGCCAAGATCACCCTGTAGACATCCTACACGTAGGATGTCTACTGCTTATTTTTTCAGACTGAAGTGTCCCTGATCATTGATGCTTCCTTATGCTCTTAGCAAGTGCAAGTATGCTTCACACTTGCAAAAACATGCAAAAATCACTCAATTTAAGCCTTTTCTGAAATTTTATGTTTTTTTAACCTCCGCCTTTTGGCTTTTGGTAAAGAAAAATAGGGAAAAACACTCAAGTCAATATGTTACTTGGGTAAAACCTACCCTCTGAACACATTGGTCAACTCAAAATTTCAAAATTTTCACCAGATCACCTTGTAGACATCCTACGCGTAGGATGTCTCCTGGCTTAAAATTTATTTTTTTCCTGACAGAAATGCTCATGATGCTCTGCAGCTCTATCAGAAACACTCACAGCAACTTTTGAACTTCACTTCAGCTTTCAAACACTCTTTTGCGTCTTTTACAACCTTGTGATGAACCTAACAGCAAGTATAACATGCATGAAGTGCTCCAGATCATAAATCATGATGTCCTACTTACCCTACTCCTACTCATCATGTGAAATGGTGATATTGGTGTTTTGGTTGCTTCCTGGCCTCTCCTGACTCTCAAGCTCTCCTTTCACCGCTTCTACCACTCCAACTCCTACTCATCAACTCAACTAAGGCCTAAAAACTATCTAAGTCTACCTAAGTCGAAGGATCTAGGCCACACACGCTCCCTAGACTCCCTCTAAGACCTAGAGAGTCCTCCACCCTCTGATCCTATCTAAATGTAAAACGAGACTCTAGCAATCCAGAGAATCCCTATCCTCGAGGACTACTCTCGATCACCTACCTAGGGTTTTCGTCCCCGATAGCGGCGCCAATGTTGGTGGATACGCCGCGACGAACGTCAGCACAGCGAGAACTCACCTAACAAGATTTGTCAGCTAAGGACGAAGCTCGACTCGTAGACGCGTGGAAGCAAGCATAGGGTGTCAATCTACACTAATGTTGGCGGATACGCCGCGACGGACGTCAGCACAGTGAGAACTCACCTAACAAGATTTGTCAGCTAAGGACGAAGCTCGACCCGCAGGCGCGTGGAAGCAAGCATAGGGTGTCAATCTACACTCGATCGACTCTCGACTAATTCCTACAGAGGTCTCTACACAATGTCTAAGCTACAGCCTTCAGGAGTGCATAAGAGAAGGTTTCCTACAACGCTTTCAAGAGCCGAATACCAAACGGTCTCGAAACGCCACAGAACTTGAAGGAGACCCTACTAACACCAATAGGTCGCTCTCCCTAAGGTCCATGAACCAAAATCCCAACCTAAAACATCCGGTGCAAAATCACGTAGGATGTCTGTTCGAAATTCACAGGTCATCGTTTCCAAAAACTAAAGTGCCTAATGTATAGCTCTACTCAATGCGAACGCGTGGATATGTTGAAATGCGAAAACGGATAGCGTATGCTCACCGAATCACCAGATGAAGCTCGTGGGTCGAGCTCGCAAAACCAGACCGTACGTCTGCAATGTAGGTATCGACGTGTAGCTCTCGTCAAAGCCAACACGCTGCACTTCTCCGCACTCGATTCCGACCACCGGTGCGCGCGTAGCATCAAGATGAAGCTCTCACTCTCTCTCGTACACAGTACACTGTCGTGCTGTAACACGTACATAGTGGGAACGCATGCTACAAGATCTATTTTGTAACTTTTTAGATACATAATTATCTTTCTTATAATGTACATATGCATATTTAGTATAATAATAAGCCTTCTATCTCATCCTATTATTTTTCTCAAGGGTAACCTATCCTTACTTTACCATCAGAAAATACTATGGGAAAAGCATCAATAGCTCCGCCTCTTTAACTTGGGGCAAAAAGCATTGATTTTTTATTTCTACTATTTCATTATCATCTCACACCCTAGCTAGATCCTATATCTAGGGTAAACTCCAATATATATATATTCTATGTATTTTTTATACTTTTCTTATATTTCTTTTTAAATAGCTACTAGGAGGGAATCAAATCCTAGTGGGACACTAGGTGGCATGATTTCAAAGATACACTTATTTTAATGCATTATTGCAAGCATGATTAAAAAACTTTGTCAAGGAGCAATGTCATGCTTTCATATGGCATGAGGTGTCCTTTGGAATTAAATGAAAGTCTAGGCTAAGGGGACCACGGGAAGACTTTTGCTGCCAGAAATGGACCCTATTTTGATGATTTTTTTACATAAGGTTCCAATTCGAATTGGAAAATGATTTTAAAATGAAAATCGTAGCTAATGAGCTGAAGTTTCTACCCATATTTTTACTTTTTTATTTGGAGCCACGATTGAGGAGATATGATCAAAATACTAGACCCCAATCTGCCCACATCATGCAGGGACAGCTCATTTCCAACTTTTCCAATTCCTATTCACACTGGCTCCTCTCTTCTTGTGTAAACCCTTGGGGGTTCCCTTCACCTATAAAAGGGGACCTCTTATTCCTTGAAAAGGAACTTAAGCATTCAAGCCATTGATGAGAAGAATTCTTGAGGGAGTGAGTAGTAATGCCTAATTGTACTTAGCCCCATTAACATAAGCCCAAGCCTACACTTTCTCCTAGAGGGAGACTAGCCATTCTTGTACGCTATCCTTGGAAGATCAACTCTAATCAAAGAAGGTGTTGTACTTGGTGTATCAATCAACGTTGAATTCTCCCCTCTTCTTCTCTCTCCCATCAATAATGGCGCTGAAGGGTTTCAAGTAAGATGTGTTCTACATTGATGTTTTCTTGATTTCTTGTTGTTTTCATTTTCATCTCTAATCCAACATATATATATGTATCTAATCTCATCTCCTTAACCAAACCTATCTCTCTCATTCTTAGTAATTCATCCTCTCTAGGTTCTCTTTGCTACAGGTACATCTCTCCCAGCAGTATCCTTATTGCCTACGGGAAAGAATAGGGCTTGGGAGGGAAACTTCTCATCTCTTCACTTCTCTCATATCTACATTTCTCACATACTATCCTAGATGAATAACCCACATGATGATCATTTCTATTGCTTTCACTCTGTACGATCTATTAGAATTAACGTATGGATTAGCCGAAAAATACACTTTCAACAACGTATAGTGTTTCTCTTTGGCCCAGAAAGGCTTAATGAAATACTTCTATCACCGGATCCCATCATACTACCTCTCATAGACTATAACTTTTCTTTTGACGTAAGCGTAGTTATCTTGCTATGAGCCAAGAGGATTTGTACACACAATTAATCCCAATCACTAGACAAAATATATATATTATGGTAAGCACAAAACTACAATTCCAAAGAACAATTCGTAGCCTATTTGATCAGTCAAGATTGAATGCCATTAACTCATCTATTAACCCTTTCATATTACCCATGATACGATATGACCATAGCCTTGATGTTTTCATTTTCGTATTGTTTTGACATTCTCTTTTGTGTTCTTTCTTTGTGTGTGTGAGTGCAAGAGAGAAAGAGTGAGTCTTCTTTGATTGCACTTCTTTCCAAACCCTAGTCTTCATGGCATCTATGGTTTAACTCCTTCTTATAGTTTTTGTTGAGTTCTCTCACAAACTCTCACAGCCATAAGCCCGGTGCTTTCCTGGCAAGACCGCAAATTTCTCGACAACACTCACTCACAGACTTAACTTTTTTTTAAATGACAAAGGTTTTTTTCATTAAGGTCAAAAAGTGGTATAAATACCTTACAATCTCAAACCCTAATGTTCCAATTTAACCATCTACTCAATCTAAATGTCAAAAATGGGATACAATCTGGAAACTTCTGTAAGCCTCAATATTTACAAAGCTGAAATGTCAGGTTTTCTCAATAAATGAATAATTACAAAAAATAATATTCCGCCGAGCTCCATAGGGTGTGTCCCGCTTCTAACACACACACACACACACACACACACACACACATACAGAGGGAATCTTTCATGGCATAGAAACACATCAAGAGACCTCAAAGCTCTATCTGACAAGTCTTGAACTTAAGAATTGGTATTTAAAAGGAAACTATGATAACCAATACACCACACTCAAAGTTTACTATAGTTTCCTTTTCTTATTCATTGAGAGAGATCCCAAAGATCTACCCAACAAGTATTGAACTCAAAACTTGGTGTGTGTGTGTGTGTGTGTGTGTGTGTGTGTGTGTGTGTGAGAGAGAGAGAGAGAGAGAGAGAGAGAGAGAGCGTGTGTGTGAGTGAGAGAGAGAGAGAGAGTGTGTGTGTGAGCGTGTGTGTGTGTGTGTGAGTGAGAGAGAGAGGGAGGGAGGGAGGGAGAATAAGAGAATTTTTATTAACATAAGAACAATCCAAACAGATATCAAAGACCTGCTCAACAAGGCTTGATCTCAAGACCTAATAAGAAAGAGAGAGGGAACTGCTATCTGCTTGAAGTGATTATAGAGATTAAAGTACAACTTGCTCGCTTGTGCACACACACACACACACAGACCCCTAGAGATATGTGTATGTGTGTGACCCAATGGCCATGCTTTTTTGATCGCAGCAACGTGCGGGTCACACACTAGTACATAATAATGGGCCCTAGTTGCACAAAATTGAGCGATGATAAGATGATAAGACACATAGAGGCAAGATGAATTCATGATGACGTGTTTCATGGAGCTGTAAACTTTTTGTTTTCCTAGAATTCACAATGGTGATTGCCTTAACCAAAAAATCACAAGGTCTAGTCATGCTTGAGCTGAGCCACGACATTTCCCAACAACAATAGATACATCTACTGACACGGGAGCCACCCCAAGACAATTTGAAAGGGACCTTGACTTGAGTAAGTACCCAGACAACGATCCAGTCATTGCAGCATCAACTACCCTATTCTACTCATTAGAGTTTATTCGTTTTCCTATGGCAACAAACACTTCTTTGCTTTCTTGTAAAATCTCTGTAAATCTTGCGGGTTTTGGGGAGTTCTCAAAAACTCGACAGTTCCTGGCCTTCCACATGTGTTTGAAGTAGTAGAATCTGACAATTTTGCGTGCTACTAAGTATCACTTGTCTCTTGAAAACATTCCCACCTAGGAAGAGGTGGTTCTTGAAGAATCCTATCTCCTAGGTTCTTTGAAGCCATTTGAAAATCTTCCTTCCAGGCCACAAATCACCGTGCACTCCTTGAATAAATGAGGGAGGTCCTCACTAGTTGTTCTAGATTGCGATCTCTATCAGGACCAATGCCTCTGGCTAGTATCTTCACATTAGTAGGTAGGGCCCCCCAAACGTTGATCAAGTAGCCTCATGCCTTACGGCACGAAGGAGGGAGTACAAAGGGAAAGCGTCCCTCTCCCGCGCCTTGCCGTGCGATTGACGAAAAACCTTGGGCAAGGGTTCAAAGGGAAAGCATCCCTCTCTCGTGCAATTGATGGACAACCCTGGCCCAGTGCCTTGCCCACTTTCTCCCAGCTCTGGCATGGGGGTGAGGCAGGGGCAGTCACGTCTTCGGGCAAGGCCACTAGCATACATCACCGTTTGCATTGTATTGTGGAGTTGTAAACTTATGCAAGGTAGCACATCGTTCATTTGATGCTTGCCTGTTAAGGTTGATACTACAAGGCAACCAATACTGAAGAGGTAATTCATGTGCCTACTTGTTTGGACTATATGTGAGTAAAACTTGAGACCAACATCAATGGCAAGGTTGTTACTGTTAGAAGTTATAGCAACTCAAGTGAATAGCCCAATGTGATCCCAACAATTATTTTGGCTTTGGGTATTTATTTTACTTATTTATCAAAGTCTTTGGTAGGTCAATTTACTAAGGGGGGTACTTAAGGCTCAAGGGGTTCATTATGTATAAAATGCGTGTGCTGGCTCTGGCTGCTCTTGGAGTTCCTCGTAGTCTCTGTATGGTAAGCTCTTAGAGCGCTAATTTATCTTTGAGCTCCATTATCTCGTCACGAGGCGACTCTAGATCTTCTTTAGTTTGCTCCTTGCCCTCTTGCAAAGTTTCTATCTCTTTAGAGATCTCAACTATCTGTAGAGTGAGGTTGTCTCTCTCTGCCTCGACTTCTTGCAGCACTTTCCGTTGACTTTCTTGTTCCTTCTGAGCAGCTTCAGCTTTGTGCAGATATCCTTGTAACTCGCTTTGCATGGTGTCATGCTCTCTTGTGTCCAGCCTGAGCTAACCGAATGCCACTGGCCGCCTTTTACGTGTCACCGTGGCATTGCTACCACCTTGAAAGGAGTAGAGAGATACTTCTTTTGGCCGAGACTCAAGAAGGATGTGGACAAGTTTGTGCGCAGCTGCTTGGTATGCCAGAAGGTCAAGTTTGACAGGCATAAAGCACAGGGATTGTTACAGCCTTTACCCATACCCACCCCCCCTAGGAAAGTATTGCAATGGCTTTCATTTTTTATCTCCCGAGGACACAGTGTGGGCACAATTGTTTATTGCCCAGATCTTCAGATTAATTGGCATGCCTGAGACGATTCTCTCCGACAAGACCCGAGGTTTACGAGTTTGTTTTGGACAGCTATTTAGGAGAACATAGGCACGCGGTTGCAGTTCTCGTCATCGTTCCACCTGCAGACTGACGGGCAATCAGAGATTGCTAATTCAATGGTACTGGATTTGTCTTCTTCGTTGGATCAGAAGACTACTTGGGAAAGTCTTTTACCTTTGGTGGAATATGCCTACAGAAACACGATTAACTCTTTGATGGGGAAGGTTCCATTTGAGATTATTGAATTCGCTACGAAGGTTTCACCCTTCCTTAGCACGAAATGTAAGAACTTTCTTTGAAGCCGATCAGTTCATGAGGGACCTGGACTTCGTCCGGAAGGCTTTCGAGAAATCTCAGAAAAAGGCAGCAGATCGACTTTGTCGTGATTTGAAATTGAAGGAGAACTATTGGGTGCTCTTACTTTTTGGGAAGGCTGGTGAAGAGAAAAAGGGAAAGGAGCAGCTTTCTTGAAAGCTTAGCATGAGATAGTGTGGACTTTTCCAAATTTTTTGAAAAGATAAATGATGTCTCCTTTGGACTGAATACTTGGAGGATTCACAATGTTTTTCATGTGACTCTCTTGAAGCCTTTTGAAGGCGATGTGCCCGATGATAAGCAACCCGAAATGGACGAAAACAAGCAGATACTCGTTCTAGAATATATCATGGCACACAAAGAAAGAAGGTAAAGCGAAATGACGGTTCTTGGTTAAATTCAAGACCTACTCCGCATTGCATGTGAAGCGAATGGAGGAGGAGGACCTAGCAGATACTCCTCAGATTGTGAAACTTTACCTTGGAGCTTTTGGTTTAGCATAGTCTATTCCAAATGGAACCCCAAATTTAGCTTGACCGGATATCCGGTGTAGTGGGTATACACAAGAGGGGAGTTACTCCGCTCCTTTGATACTAGAGTCACTAATGTCTCTTTGAGCTTCAAAATATGACAACTGATAGTATTCTGTTGTATGACTGTATGAATTGGAATTCCTGAGCATGATACTGACTTGTTCTTGACTTGTTTAAGTGCAGGAACTCATAGACAAAATGACTGTAATATTTCGGTCTGAATGATCTTGCTACACATGGTTGCAATAGGGATTAGTCAATCGGGCATCTATGAGGTCTTGAGTGGTTCTACATGCGATTACTAATTGCATTGCCGATAAAATCATGGTCCGAATGAATGTTGAATGTGAT
This sequence comes from Adiantum capillus-veneris, assembly GCF_014529385.1. NCBI lineage: Eukaryota > Viridiplantae > Streptophyta > Polypodiopsida > Polypodiales > Pteridaceae > Adiantum > Adiantum capillus-veneris. The sequence continues at coordinate 46,037 of NW_028221787.1, forward strand.
TTTTATGTGATGTCAAGTGATGTCCTGTGATGTCGTGTGATGTGACTATCGGTTGGTACATGTGCTAGATGTGTGTTCCTAGTGCGTTGGTACTAACAGTTAGTGTCTCTTAAGATAGTTTATGGCTTCTGTCTGTTTTGCAGGCATAATTGAGGGCGATTACAATGTTTTCAAGAGGGGGATATGTCACAAACTGGTGACGTGGCTGTCCGGTACACACACATCCTCCCCGCATGGACAGGCCGAAAATGATCTAAAATGCTGACGTGGCTGGCTGTAGGGAAACCTTGGATATTGCGGAAAACTCGCCACGTGGTAGCTGTACAAGATGCCTTGCTTTTTGCGGCATTTTTGGTGGACAGTTTTTACGATAGATTTTTGGGGCAGTTTTAAGCTACGCAAAGAGAGAGAGAGAGAGAGAGAGAGAGAGAGAGAGAGAGAGAGAGAGAGAGAGAGAGAGAGAGAGAGAGAGAGAGAGAGAGATTTTTTGCTTTTGCTTAACTGTGGCTCAAGAGAGCTTGAGAGAGAAAGAACAAAGCTTTTGATTTTCAGCTTTTGGGGCTCTGCTTTTAGCATCCCTTGTAAATCTTTAAAAGAGTCTTTGGGCTCTCACTTCTGAGAGCATCTAGACGCAGAGTCTGAGAGTGAGTCTCGACGACTCGCTTGTACTTTGAGTTGCAGATTAATACAAAAAGAAATATCAAAAGGGGCGCTAGTCTTTGGGGCCAATATCTCTAGGCACGGAACTCCGCTGTGAATCAGTTGTGAATTGTGAACTGTATTGAAGTGAACTTTTGTGGTGTCGCGGTAGAATCTCGACTTGGATTGTCCAAGTCTGTTACAAGATTGGCTACGATGTGAACATTCAACCACACGGGTTACTAGGTAGCCTTACTACTGTCGCATAATACCAGCCTTGATGCTGACTCTGCCTTGCGAGCAAGTACTGACCATTTGATTAGTCCTGTCGTGAAAACATTGCGGGTGAAGCTCAAAGGTAAGGGTGCTCGGAGGTATTTCTAAGGGTTGCTTTTCGACGGAAGTGGATGCACGCTACATACGAATGCGAATGCAGAAGAGGGTCAAGGATCCTTTCTCCAACGTAATCTAGGAGAGTCTGAAACTGACGGACCTGTGGGGAGTTGCTTCGTCGGAAGAAATCTATCACCTGCCTCTCTGCATGAGTGCTATGCAAGGCATGTAGCGTACCATCAATAATGCAAAGTTACATTCATTAATGCAAGGAAAGAACAAAGGATCGTGATAGCGCGATCGCTGGACTCCTTTTAGAAACTTGAGAGAGAGAGAGAGAGAGAGAGAGAGAGAGAGAGAGAGAGAGAGAGAGAGAGAGAGAATGCACCGATGCGGAAGGCTTTTGTGTGGTGAAGGCATTAGAAAGTTTAGAGGCAAAAGTGCAAACCTTGTTACTGACACGCTCTTGGTTTCTGTTTGTCAAAAACTTAAGTTTTCCATTTTTGTAATGCATGTTTTTTCACTACCAAACCAATCCTCTTCTACTTGTGAAGAAACCCAGAAATCAATGGTTTGGTTGGTATATCGTGTGCGTTCAAGGACTATTTTAAAACTCCTTATCATTGAATTTTTGATAAATAAAATACACCCTCTTCCTATTCTATTTGTAAAAATTTTTCCCAATTCCATTTTATGGTACCCTTCCGTATATGAAAATATAAAATTTAATAACCCCTTCTATTGCACTCACGTGATAGTCACATAATTATTAAGTGACCCCCCCCCGGTGAGTCTGAAGGGCCCTAAGCTAGTATATAAGCACCACCTTGCTCCCATTGTATACTCACTAATTCATTGCCCAATTGGTTGGTTTAGCACTGCATCACTCTCTCTCTCTCTCTCTCTCTCTCTCTCTCTCTCTCTCTCTCTCTCTCACACACACACACACACACACACACACACACATGTATTCTCCCCATTGATCTACACTTTCACATCATCGACTTTGACATGGTATCAAAGCTTTGGTGGGAGAACTAGTACATATCCAAGAAGTTGTAGATTTGGTTACCTTAATGTGCTCAAAGTTTCAGAGTAGCATTCCAAAAACTCTCAAAGAAAGGTCATTTGGTGGAAATTGGAATGGTTGGGTGCAACTTTTTTGAAAGGGGATATCCTCTGCACCATTGGGTGCAGCAATGTTTCGAAATGCTAGTGCTCCTTGGGACATCTCTCTCATAGCGTTAGGAGGAGCAATGGGCGTAGCATTTTAAAACGCTAACGATTGGGTGCAATGTTTCGAAATGCTAGTGCTCCTTGGGACATCTCTCTCATAGCGTTAGGAGGAGCAATGGGCGTAGCATTTTAAAACGCTAACGACAAGCACCTCTCACATTAAGGTCCCAAAGAGTGCCCCCGCCCCTGATAGCATTTTGGAACACGATGGTACTTGGAGCAGCTGAAGGTAGAGCAGTAGGCAATGATGAATAGCGTTTTGAAAGGTGGCACTTTGGGTGTAGTCTCTTATAGGACAACGTTTTGAAACACAATAGCCTTTGAACAGTTTTGGAACACCAATCTTGGGCCAAGTTTTGAGGTTGTTCTTGCCATCAACGAAGAACCAAGACCAACACCAACTATCAGGTATGAAAACTGGATTGGTTAGTACCTGGTTAACGGCCTATGCACAGGTAAGTTCTCAAGGAAGCCATCAATTTGTCTGATCGGGGATTCTGAAGCCAAAAGCAAATGCATGAATTCGCTAGAGGACACAGGAAAAGGCAAGCTCGACAATAGCGATAGGGCTAGTACTCAATTAGAGACCTCGACATGTAATCAGTTCTCAAGGGTTTTGGCAACCCATTTTCCTCAAAATTTTAATGCCCAAGCCAAGGTTCAATTCTCACAAAAGAACAAAGTCCAAGGCACAACAATGCTTAGTTAGCTACCTCACTACCCACCATGAGGTTCGAGAGCTGTTGTTATAAATGCGAGTGACGTGCTTAATTAGCTACCTCTCTACCCACGAGGTTCGAGTGCCGTTGTTATAAATGCGAGGGATGCTTTTTTTGGCTCGAGAATGCAAGCCAAAGGAAAAAGCGAGAACTCAAAATAAGACAAAGGAAAAGGCAAGCTTGATAGAGATAACGATGATAAAAATTTTATAGAGGAGATCGGCATGGCACACGTGGGGGCGACCGTCGTGGCCACGACTCCAGATTTTTAGTCAGGTGGTGGTTGCCACAACTAGTTTCAACCACAAAGAGAGGCTTGTGAGCGGCATAAAGGGGCAAAAGAAGCTCCCTTCAAATGATTTGGACCAATGTATTGGAGTTGAGGTTATTGGTGTTTGAACCTATGGGTTGGAGTTCAAGGCACATGCATCTTGTAAGGAACCAACACGACGTATACCTATGGGTGTGCAATAGACAATCCATTGTTGTTGGCTAGATTATGGGCAGGATGTGTTTCAAAGTTCATTATCTAGGAATGTTTGGACGTGATGTGTTAATAGTTTACGAACGGGATTCTTGGACGTAGTGTGGTCTATAGTCCAATTTTCTATGAATCAAATTTTCTCAAGATCGCATTCTTCTTTGGTAAAAAGTTGGTGGTAGCACAACCAAGGTGTGGACGTACTACTAGGGTGTTCATGGTAGCTTCTTCATTGACTTGGTCTTCCTACATATGTCCAATATGAGCTGCAAAGAGAGTGCTAAAGTTAGAGCATCTCAAGTGAATAGCCCAATGTGGTCCAATATTTATTTTGGCTTTAGGTGTCAAAGTCTTGCGTAGGGAAATTTACTAAGGGGGGCAGTTAAGGCCACCAGGCTAGTATATAAGCACCACCTTGCTCTCATTGTATACTCACTAATTCATTTCCCAGTTGGTTGGTTCAACAACACATCTCTCTCTCTCTCTCTCTCTCTCTCTCTCTCTCTCTCTCTATCTAGGAATGTTTGGACATGATGTGTTAATAGTTTACGAATGGGGATTCTTGGACGTAGTGTGGTCTATAGTCCAATTTTCTATGAATCAAATTTTCTCAAGATCGCATTCTTCTTTGGTAAAAAGTTGGTGGTAGCACAACCAAGGTGTGGACGTACTACTGGGGTGTTCATGGTAGCTTCTTCATTGACTTGGTCTTCCTACATATGTCCAATATGAGCTGCAAAGAGGGTGCTAAAGTTAGAGCATCTCAAGTGAATAGCCCAATGTGGTCCAATATTTATTTTGGCTTTAGGTGTCAAAGTCTTGGGTAGGGAAATTTACTAAGGGGGGCAGTTAAGGCCCCCAGGCTAGTATATAAGCACCACCTTGCTCTCATTGTATACTCACTAATTCATTTCCTAGTTGGTTGGTTCAACAACACATCTCTCTCTCTCTCTCTCTCTCTCTCTCTCTCTCTCTCTCTCTCTCTCTCTCCCCCCCCCTCCCCCCTCTTGGCAACATGAAAGACATAGGATTTCATGTGTTGATTCATGGAGAAGAGCCAAAACCACAAAACTTGATGGACTAGTTTCTACCTAGCTAAACCTTGTTGTGAAGACATGAAATACCCAGAGACAAATTGGCAACGACAGCTTATTGTATGCTTGGCATTGCTTTGGTCTGCATGTACTCCAAGCATAATCTATCCACAAAAATACAAAACAAACTTTATGATTTTCGTGTCTAGAATATTGTTTCGTGGAGTGCATTGATTACATATATCCTTTTCTTAATAGGGCTAGTTGATTTTCAATGCCATCACCCATGCTTACATTTTGAAGGGGTGTACACGTATATCAAGTGTTGTTTATTCATAAAAGCACATAAGTGTTTGATCAGCTTCATATCTAGAACGTTGTCTCTTGGTCTGCATAGAGTGTAGATGTGTCCATCATGGGAAGGGCCGGGAAGCACTGGGGTTTTCAATGAAGAAGGTACCCCCCACACGGAGGGGGGTTATCATAGAAGAGACATTGATTTGACGTGATGAGCCTCACACACACACACACACAGAGGGTGGGGGGGATACATTCTTTTTGCAGATGCACCTCAAAAGCAATTAGTGGAGGGAGGAGGGGTAACTGTTTTAAGTTACCCCCTCCCCCCTAAATTGCTTGATATAATATAGTACGAGGAAAAAGGTTTGTGGGTTGGAAGTGTCATGAGGATCGACAAGGGTAATTTGTAAAATGCAATGCATGCCTAAGGATGGTTGTATGCATGGACAAACATCAGACTGATACGACTACATTCATTGTAACGCCTTGTGGCATGTTGTCTTGTCATTGGTCTCCTTACGATTTCTTGTTGTTTGATTGCATAAGAGAAAGGTTTTTGTCAACCATTTTACAGCGTTTTCACTAGTTTGTTAACCATTTCGAAGTGCTTATCTAGAAGTGATCGAGAGCCTCGAGAGCAAATACTCCTGAGTTCGATAATGGAAAACCCCTCTAAGGATGTGAGACCCAGCTTTTGGGCGGAACTTGGAAGTTGGAACATGGAAGTGGTATATGCGTTTCAAAAGGAGCACATTGTGCTTGTGCCCCCGTGTATGACCTTGATTTTGCATGGCATTGATATGTGCGTGTAACAAAATGAAAGAAGTAGCGTTTGAGAAGATGTCCAAATGGGAGTCTTTGACCCTTCCGCCCCCCATCTCCCAGCCTCGGAGGCAGGCAAACTACGCCGCGTACACACACACACACACACACACACACACCCCATCCCGGCCTTTTCACACGCCCTATAAAATCTCACGCTCTTTCCCTCGCCATCCTGGTCCCTGAAAGGCCTCTGCGCCTCTTTTCACTGGAGATCTGCATCTCATTCCAGCCATCTCCCCCTCTCTCTCTTTTGTGCTCTACATACTCAGGCGCCTGCACACACATTTTCTGCTCTGTAAGTGCGCACTCATATTTTATCACACATTAACGCGCAGAGACGACAACCTCCCTTCTTACACACAGCAAACTTAAAAGAAAACGATCGTCCACCACACATTCATCTCTCTCTCTCTCTCTCTCTCACACACACACACACACACACACACACACATCCAGCTGTTACAGGGAAGAGCGCAATTATCTCTCTCTCTCTCTCTCTCTCTCTCTCTCTCTCTCACACACACACACACACACACACACACACACACACATCCAGCTGTTACAGGGAAGAGCGCAATTTCTCACAGAGACTGGACGCCGGCCCTTCAACCACCCCTTTCCAGCAAGCCGTCCTTCCTCTGCTAATTGGTTGCTGGCAGGTACACTTCAACACACACACACACACACACACACACACACACAGAGAGAGAGAGAGAGAGAGAGAGAGAGAGAGAGAGAGAGAGAGAGAGAGAGAGAGAGCACCCGTGTTTTCTTCCTTTTTTCTTTTAAAAACTTGCAATTTGTTGCATGCAACCAACGCATTTTGTGTGTGCATGAAGAGGGGCGAGGGAGGTGTTCAGGGCTTTCCAGCTCTTGGCTGAAAAGGCGAAAGAACTGTCTTTTTTGGCCAGCCCATTCTAACAAGGTAAACCCCCCCCCCCCCCCCCAAAGTAAGTTGATCTTACGTTTGTTGATGAGAGAACTGCCCTCAAGGGCTGCATGCATGAAATGCTTTCTCGTCTGTGAATGTTGGATGATCAAGCTTGTGACTCCTTCAGTTAATGCAGGAACAATCGATCGAAAACCTTAGGTGCTCATCGTGGGCTTTATCTGCTTGCGAGATATGTGATTCACGGTGTAATCATTTCCCCCCCACGTTAGGATTAGTCCTCATTGATACGTAGGGTTGTGTATGTCGATGCAATACTAGGACAGCCCCTCTTAACTTGTCTCCCCAAGGGCTTCCACTTGTAGGCAAGTGGCGTGTCGTAATGACTCGACAATTATGATGGGAGTTTTTGCAGTCAGATGTTAAATGCACTGGTTGGTGATTACATGAGCTTTTGGGAGTTTTTGCAATCGGATGTTAAATGCCCTGAGCTTGTAGATGTCCTTTCGATGTGCATATGTATATGAAGGTTCTGAAGCATGCGGAAATATTCTTGAACTCCAGGATGGCTTCCTTTATGGCATGTAGACCAGTTGCCGGCTTTTTGTCCCGAGACAGCCAGCAGAGCACAAATGAAGCGTCGCAACGTAACCGTCTTGCAAGCCAAACCAAGTGTGGATGGAAGTTTTCCCAAGGAGTACGGGCCTTTGTTTCTTCAAGTAGCACATCTTGTCAAAAGAAACGATCGTGGGATCTTGTTCTGGCATCAGCTTCCCCTGCTTCCCCACCTTTGGAAAAACCTGCTACACCTGCAAAATCAACATGTATGCTCTTGAACTGCTGACGGAATCTTTATCTGGAATTTTTGCTTCTTTCAAATATGTGTGAATTTGTGTGGATATGTCTATCTGTAAGCAGTGCTTAAATTTCAATTCTCACATTCTTGGATCCTAACAGCTGAAGCTGCCTTGATCCTCATTCGGCATGGAGAGTCATTATGGAACCAAAAGAACCTGTTTACTGGATGTGTTGATGTACCGTTGTCTCAAAGAGGTGTGGACGAAGCGATCCATGCGGGTAGGCGCATAAGCAATATTCCCATCGATTTAATCTACACATCCGCTCTCATCAGAGCCCAGATGACCGCCATGCTTGCAATGACACAACATCGAAAGAAAAAGGTCTTCCCTACTCGCCCAGCTCTTGTTTTATTACCGACGCTCAAAATGTGTCATTTTTTGAGGTTCATATTGATACGAAAAGCTGGTTGATTAGGGTTAGCTCAAGAAATCTACTTGTGTGCTGTTTTGACGTTGTCTTTGTTTATGCTCATGTGGAACTGTGTTCTGTCCAATCTATCAGGTCCCTGTAATCATTCATGATGAGGATGACAGAGCAATAGCATGGAGTAAGATCTTCAGCTCTAGCACAACGGATGAAGTCATTCCTGTGATGACAGCATGGCAACTAAACGAGCGCATGTAAGTGTATGCCTGCCTATAAGCAGGTTCCAGTAGAACTGCAAAGAAATGTTGTTCATGTTCGTATGTGGATTAGTGCATGTCATAAGAGTGTACATCCAAAACATATAGCATGATGCATTAATCTATTCTAGCAACTCTGTATAGAGTATTTCCCACCGAGTCTCCCTCTAGAAAGAATTCTTGTAATAAAAGATGACTGTGGACCAGTGTGAACGGCTGCTAGCTTACAGCTATCGATGGTTGAAACAGCATTTAGTTTTATCCATGTGGATCTGGTCTTTGGCACATACTGAAGCTCTAACTTGGTCTGTCCTCCACGCAGACACTCATGCATGCACATATACACTTCTTGATGCAGATGTGTGGACGCGCACACATGCGTTTCTCACTCACACACACACACACACACACACACACACACACACACACACACAGAGAGAGAGAGAGAGAAGGACACTCTGTAGGTCAAAACATGCATGCAAGTGACACACATATATTCACACAGTAAGTACATTGGTAGCTTTCGTACATATGTACATGCATTTGATTGTATTGTGCAAGATATAGAAATGTGTGTGTGTGTGTGTGTGTGTATTGTGGACACTGAATTTACTCACGTGCATAGGTGTAAACTCAAAAACTTCCACTCATTGTGCGTGCGTGCACGCACACATGCTAGGTGCATTTCCGCACATTACTGGGTTTAGATGAAGGTGCCAGCAATGTGCTTTATTTCTTAGAGACAGAGCAGCCTGTTCACAAGAGACCGAGGTAACACACAAGATTTATGGTGTAGCCCTTAAGCTCCTTCGTCAGTTCAGTAGAACCTTTATGCAGGCCGTAACCGCCTTGTCGCAACTCATGCTACTGAATCACGCGGATCTACTGGATTGTTGTCCAAGGGCGGGGGGGGGGGGGGGGGGGTGTCAAGTTCTGGTGGGTCTGGAAACCAGACCTCATCTTTGCCAAAGGATGCATGCCATGCTGGACTCACGAACCTCTACCTTATTCTTCCTTCGGCCCCTTTGAACCCGCGTGATTCAGTAGCATGAGTTGCGACAAGGCGGTTACGGCCTGCATAAAGGTTCTACTGGATTGTTGTCCAAGGGCGGGGGGGGGGTGTCAAGTTCTGGTGGGTCTGGAAACCAGACCTCATCTTTGCCAAAGGATGCATGCCATGCTGGACTCACGAACCTCTACCTTATTCTTCCTTCGGCCCCTTTGAACCCAGCCTAAAAATATTGACAGATTAAATACTTAATACATGCAGACATACTAGGTGTTTGTGCAGGTGTATAGTCCATCATATCTATCGTCTGTGTGTGTGCGTGTGGTTTGATGTGCGTATCTTCACTTGTACAGATGCTTGTGTACATATGGGCACTTTTATATACGCGCATCGGCCTGTTCACCTTGCCCCCACTTGCACACCCCCCCTTTCCCCTGCACACGCATGCACAGCGCACACGCTTATATTGCACACTCGTCTATAGACTATGCGCATTGTGGGCCCACATTCTCATGTGCTTACATATACACATGAACACATGCTCAGAAAGTCGATGCCTTTTCTCAGGTATGGGGAGCTTCAAGGGCTAAACAAAAAAGAAACAGCTGACAAGTATGGGATGCAGAAGGTGTATGAATGGCGCCGCAGTTACGATATACCTCCTCCCAATGGTGAGAGCTTAGCAATGTGCGCAGAACGTGCAGTTGCGTATTTCGTAAAGGAGGTTGTTGATACAATCTCATAGCTTTGGGTGGTATTGGCTTCATGCCTTTTTATCTTTGGGTTAATTGGCTAGATTTTGGTTATAAACAGATTGAGCCACAACTCGCTGCGGGGAAGAACATTCTCATTGCTGCTCATGGAAACTCCTTGCGATCTATTATAATGTACTTGGACAAGCTCACATCTCAAGAGGTTAGTGGTTAACAAAGTGGTATTTTATGGGTTTACCATGATGGGTGCACAATGTATTTGAAGGTGTGGCAGTCAAGTATCCTGGTGGGAATGGTTGTGTCACACGTGCGTGCGTGCCTATTCTTGTTTGAATTCAATGCAAATGTTGTTGAGAGGCTATGGGATATTACATATGAAACTGTTGAAAAGAATTTTCCTGGTTTAATCCTAACTGTTCCGCTATGGCAGGTCATTGATTTGGAGCTCTCAACCGGTATTCCTATGCTTTATATTGCCAAAGGCGGGAAGATCGTTCGAAGGGGAAGCCCCACCTGTCCTCAAACAGTGGGTGTCTATGCATTCACGAGTGTAAGTGCAACTTATTTTTTATCTTCTTGAAGCAATGTGCAAAGGCCATTTGTGCAGCGTATTAATCAAACCGTTTTTCCAATTCCTCTTTTTCCAGAATCTTGCTCGATACAGGCAACAGTTAGATAGCATGCTCTCGTGAGGATCCAAACTTTAACTAGGTGCTCTTTGCCTGGCGAATTCGCCGGTGGAAGATGAGGGAAAGACCCATATATATGTTGATCCTGACATTTAGAAATGAATAACGTATGCAGCAGACTGCCTCCGCTAAAGTAGCAAGAATTATAATGTGCGAGAGGACTTCCCTTACCATTACGGCAATAACTTCATGTGTACAGGATGACCAGAAGCTGTTCTATGTAATTTGTGCAAAAAGAGTTATAAGAATTATGCTTTGTCTTGTAAAGAGTTCCCTTTTGGCTTGGGTATTAACAGATATGATCAGAGTTGAAAGTGTGAATAATTGTTTGGAGAGGAATCATGCATGACACAGAAATAAGCACTCACTAGTGGGCTATTCATGGCTTGTCTTATGTTGCAGGGATGCAAATAGAGGTATAAGTGAGGTAATTATTTGGAGAGGAATTATGGGCTGTTCTTATATTATTGCAGTGATGCAAACAGAGTCAAAAGTGTGGGAATTGTTTGAAGAGGAATTATGTGCGACAGAAAGAAATTAGCACTTACTAGTGGTTATTCATGCTCTTTATGTTATTGCAGTGGTGTCTTTGTGTTTTGTAGGCCATTCCTGTCATACTTTGTGCATGAATTCAATTGGAAGGCCTCTTGAGACAAATAATAATCTTAACACATAATTTTTACAATAATTAGCCAGTGCCCTCATAATAGTCCCTTCCATCATGTAATTGGGCCTGGTGGAGATGATTAAAATGACTGGTAAAATGTAAGTACCTATACAGCAGGCCTTGAATATTTTTTGAGTGATGGCCATTGGTGAATGTGCTAGGGTAAACTCTATGGAATAGTACCCACACCCAATCTAGTGAGAAATTTGCTTGGAATATTGCACAGGGTGATTTGTGAACAAAGTGTACCATTACTGGGTCTTGACAGGCTCTAATGCCTCCCGAAGCCTCAAAAATTGAATTTCTTTAAGAGGAGCATTGATATGAAGTCACAAAAATATCATTACTGGGTCTTGGAGACCTGTAGGGTAGAGGAGACCTCTAGCTACTCATTTGAAAAAAATGTTGTTTAGCTACGTATAGCTACTCCATACATGCATGCAAGAACAAGTAGCGATTCGCAATTAAACTAGCACGCCCAAGCTCATTATACAAGCCTGACCATGGGAAATCATTAGAGGAGAGTAATAGCCTTGCTTCGTAGTCACATGAGCATGAAAAAGATCACTCACTCCATAGCCACACCTTTGCTTGAGAGCATAGAGAAGACCATCAATGGGTTGATTATATAATCTCTTATCAAGTGCTATTTACTTGGTCCAGATTTCTATTGATTAGGCCACCCAAGAGCATAATTGACACATATGATATATTACACATTACAATCACATATCCTTCACTTTACACAACTTTTTACAATTATTATCACTTTTGGTCCAGCATTGTGCCATTCATTATAGAGACATAATTATAGTAAGCAAAATAACACCAATTATTTAATGCAATGGAAGCATAAAAATTTGACACAAACATATGATTATTTTATTGAGTGTTTTACACAAGTTCAATTTATAACTTTGAGCAAAACATCTTGCGCGCACACATATGGGTGACATCATAGGTAAAGCCAATTAGGATTGTTGAGCATTGCTTTCCATGAGGGCACACACATGGCCTTATATTGATTTGTTGACACATCATAATCCTAAGTTGTGGAGAGGTTCTTGACGAGATGCATCATTTTGCTTGCATCCAAACAACCTCTCT
>NW_028221788.1:0-69498 GCF_014529385.1 Adiantum capillus-veneris
AGAGATATTCTGAAGAAGATCTTGAGTCGATGGAAATGTTCCGATTATGACACTAAGGGAATACTCATAATACCGTCTCACAAATCCATAAATTCAAACAGAAAGATGGAGAATCTATACAAAGGCACCCTAAGACTAAAAAGATATGTTAGTTCTATCCTATTGAAGAACTGCCAACTCAGTCCAGACTTATGCTGATATTCATCCAAGGACTAAGGAATGCAGATCTCCAGAAAGACTTACATATGAAGAGGAGCACGACGTTGAATGAGTTGACCAAGGAGGCTATTTACCTTGTGGACAATTGTGCGGTTTACAAGGAAGGGGAGTTCAAGGACCTTGATGACGATTCATCTTCACAGCAAAGTGGAAGCAAGTCTTCTAAGACAGTACCAAAAGGAGAAGTAGCGATAAACCAGGAGCAGCTCGTAGATGAAGTGCTAAAAAAGATCAACTTGTACACCAAACCCTAGGCTAAACAGCCCAAGTGGTGTGCTATTGAACAAAAATGGACAAACCATGGGACCGAGGAATGTTATTATAACAAGGGATATGTGAGAGAGAGACCTTATGCTCCCCAAGCTCCAGTAGCTTCCCCTCAAGTTCCACCGATGCCTAGATATCAAGCAGGCAACTTACCAGGACCTATAGGTGTAGAAAGACCACAACCGTGTTGGGGCAACAACCACCCCTACTAGGATTATGACCAGTTGGTATAAGATACACACCAACAGTAACTGAATCAGAAGAAAAGGCTTTGGTGCCTATGCATGCATATTATGAAGATCCCAATGGATATGCGGCAAACCCTGTCTATTATCCACCAGAAGAACCCTCGACACCAGAACCATGGAGCATGATAGGGAATCAAGGACCACCAACTGCTGCACAGGCCGCGGGAGAAGGAAGATATAGCCTAGATGAACGAACACTGATGTTCATAGCCAATGGAGGCATGGGTGGACAGAGGCATGTTTACCAACAAAGAGGAGCTCAAGGAGCACCTCAACAACCCAAGGGACCCTGGTACAAGTGTGGAGGAGACCATTGGCTGAGAGACTGTCCTCATGATGAAATCATTAGAGTCAGTGCGTATTGCCCAGAATGTGGAATTACTCATTTGATTCCCGATTGCCCTAAAAACCCGAGCAAGGGAGCAAAAACCACCTTGAACATGTTAGAAACAGTACCTTCAAGTGGAGGATCGGAAAATGAAACAATCATACCTATTCAGGCGGTAACATGGGCCCAAGCCCAAAGAAGGACGACTGAACCCATAGTTGAAGAACCAAAAACCGATGCCCAAAGTTCAGAAACAAAAAATCAGAGAAGCACTTGGAAAGCTAGAAAGGCGCGTAGGAAAGCCAGGAAAGAACGAGAGCAAACAGCCCTATCCGAGGAGTTGAAACATACCAAGGACAGATTGGAGCGGTTAGAGGATCTAGCTAGCTTAAGCTCACCCACCACAGCAGTAATAGCACCCAAGGAAATAGCAGAACCCAAAAGTGCAGGATCAGGAGGATCTGTACTGGCAGACAAGGTAAACGAGCAGTTGGATGCGCTTCTAAAAGCTTATGAAACTCGACTTAAAAAGAACCAAACCCAGGAGCAAAGGTGGATGACTTACCCATATGCAGAAATAGAAAAACAGAGGTTGGATATGTGTAGAAAGATGATCGAAATAGTCCAATCATTGATGGAAGAACAGATGGATAAACCGGCAAATTGGCATGAGGCACCAGCTTCAACCCCTATCCAACCAATGCCAGAGAAACCTGAGGAAACAAAGGAAAGACTCACTAATGACTATGAGTCCAGAGGAGAGCCTATCATAGTGCTAATACCACCGATGGGGCAAGTGACGGGTTCCAGCCTAAAATATTGGCAGAAATGGGTAAGGACTGTAACGGTCTAGATGATCTGTGGAAGCAAATCCGTGACGCCAACGAGGCTAATAGGATGAGCAACCACATGAATAGCACGAAAAAAGAAAAGAATGTGATCTTACCTCCTATTGAAGAATTTGAGGCAAGATCTCAGATGAACTTTGAGATACATTCACAAGGGGGAGACCAAGGATCCATTAGTTCGGGGCACAGCCAACCAGACTCTTTGAGAACTTTACCCTCTTACCTAGGAGAGTACGAAGCTAAGTCGGAAGTGAGAGCAATCCCATCTCAAAGACTTTCTTCTAACAAGGTGATGTATTCGCAAGGATTGATTGAGTTGTTATCCACTCCGGTGGCATGCATAATCACGTTAGCAGAACTCCTAAGGTTAAGGCCAAACATGTGGACCACAGTAGGAAAATGCCTAGAAAATTTTGGAGTGAAAGACCCCACCTTGAAGCTACAAGAAGGGATCAAAGAGTTAGACAGGCCTCAACTAAACACTAGGCCAGTACCATTGAATAAGGTTGGAGAATATTGCGAGAGAGAAGACGGAAACACCACGCTACCGGTAGAATTCCAAGGAGTAGTTTCCAAGGCTATTCTTGACAGTGGAGCGGGGGTTGCAATCGCCACCAAGGAAATCTGGAAAAATTTGAGGGCTACCAGAATGAAACTGCAATTGGCAGATGGGTTCATGGAGAAGCCATTAGGACTCTTAGAAAAAGTGATTGTCACTTCATGCGGAATTGAGTATGAGCATACATTTGCAATAGTCGATTTCAACAAAAAGAACAATTATGAGATCATCTTGGGACGACCATTCATGCGCCAACTGAAGATGGTCCAAGATTGGGGTTATGACCACATATACCTCAGACATGGCGAGACAACAACTAAAATACACCTAAAAGACCATAGTTACAAAGATGTGAACCAAACACCTGTGGAAGAGTTTGATTCAGCTACAGTAGCAGGATCAGAACTACCAGCATGGTTAGGGCAACCAAAAGAGCTATGGATGTGTGGAGCTTCACATTGTGGAAGCTTAAGAAAAGAGGAATGCGTCTTAGAAAGAGCAAATGAGGACAAGGAGTATATTCCGGAACCTTTCCCTGAAGATGCCTTGGAACCTCTAGAATGGGAACACATACTAGCAACATTGGATGTCTGTACCATTACCGACAGTCCAACAACAAAATTTTGTGATAAGGATGGCTATGATGTGTTACCCTATTACATGGTAAGCGTTGTACCAAAAAAGGAGATGGTAGAACCACCAGAACAAGAAGAGTTTTACAACTCCTCTGAACATTTGGAAGTAAATGATGATGCAGATAATGAGTATTCAGACACCTCAAGTGAGCGTGGAAGGGAAGCCGAGAATATCAAGTTTTATGATTTTGCTAACCAACACCCTAGACGCCAAGAACGCTATAGGAGGAAACGAGCAGGAAACAAAGCGAGAGAGAACCTGATGCCCAGGATAAAAGGTAAAACTCACTATTTGATGCTTGTAAAAGCGGAGGATTGTGTAAAAGATCAAATATCATGAAAATTCTCAAAAAATCGAATAGAACGAACGCGAGAGGAAATAAAACAGGTACGAAAAGCTAAAATCGAAACAAAATCACAAAAATCTGAAAAATCAAAAAAAGGAATAACAAAGGACCAAGAGTGGACCAAACTGGAGCGTAAACAGAAATACCAAGAATTGAAACGGTCTTTGAGAGAGATATGGACTACGGAAGAAGATAGTGATGGTAAAGGGGAGTCAGGAAAGGGGAACATGAATGTACCATCACACTATCAGAAGTTTACTATCCAAGACAGAGAAATCATCATGACACCACCAATCAGGGAAAGAACCAACCAAGAATCTTACGATGGGCCTGAAAATGCAAAAAAGATAGACCTCGCAGAACCAGGTGAAAAGCCTCAGCCGGTCTATATAGCTAACGATTTAGAGCCTGAGGAGGAAGCACAGCTAACACAACTTCTCAAGAAGTATAAGATGTGTTCGTTTGGTCCTATAAAGACCTCAAAGGAGTTGATCCATTGATATGCCAACATACAATTCCTCTGAAATCGGATGCAAAACCTAGCAAACAACGTCCTTATACATATAATGACACATTTGCTAAACGAATCAAAGAAGAGATTGATAAACTGATGGAAGCTGAATTCATCTATGAGATTGAACATACAGATTGGGTGTCACCAATTGTGGTAGTTCCCAAAAAAAATGGAAAACTGCGCGTGTGTGTAAACCTCAAGAAGGTGAATGCTACAACCATAAGGGATAATTATCCCTTGCCAATTACAGAACATGTACTTGAGCGAGTGGCCGGGAAACGGGCTTATTCCTTTCTGGATGGGTTTTCAGGATACAACCAACTGGCAATAGCAAGGGAGGATCAACACAAAACAGTGTTTGCAACAAAATGGAGAATTTCTGCGTATCGAGTTATGCCATTTGGCTTAACTAATGCACCAGCCACTTTCCAGAGGTTAATGGATCACGCATTCAAGGAATACCTAAGAATATTCTTAGAAATTTACATGGATGACCTGTGTGTACACTCTCTTCTGTGAGAGGAACATATGGACCATTTGCAAAAGGTCTTTGAAAAGTGCAGGACATATCGAATCTATCTTAACCCGGAAAAGTGTGTATTTATGGTTAAGCAAGGACGAATCTTAGGACACATTGTCTCAAAAAATGGCATAACCACAGACCTAGACAAAGTCAAAGTCATTGTAAACCTGCCCAGGCCTACTAATGCGAAACAAGTACAATCCTTCATGGGACACTGCGGATATTATCAAAGATTTATATACATGTATGCGGTTATCGCACAACCTCTGTATCGTTTGCTAGTCAATTTCGAGTGGACCGAGGAGTGTGAAACTTCATTCCAAAAGCTGAAGGAAAACCTTATATCATCACCTGTACTAAAGGCACCAGATTGGGAAAAGATATTCCATGTGCACATTGATGCTTCAGCATATGCCATTGGAAGTATTCTAGCTCAACCTGGAGACGGAACAATGGATTTTCCAGTTTGCTATGCGAGCCGACAGTTAAACAGTGCAGAAAAGAACTACACAACCACCGAGAGGGAAGGGTTAGGAATGATTTATGCTGTAAAGAAATTTCGGCATTATTTGCTTGCAAACAAATTTCTGTTCTTCGCAGATCATCAAGCTCTTTTGTACCTAGTAAATAAACCTTGCAATACAGGGAGAATCGTACGCTGGTTTATTATATTGCTAGAATTTGACTTCACAGTGGTGGTCAAAAAGGGTAAAACCCATCTACGAGCAAATCATCTTTCAAGGATACACAACGGGGAAGCTCTTGAAGGAGTAGATGATGACATACCAGATGCTTATCTTTTCAACATTGAAATGGTACCCAAATGGTCTCAAAAAATTGTTAGCATTCTCTCCTTCGGAAGTGAGTTTGATAATACAGAATGCGGATCCAAACAACAAACAATTCGACAAACAAAAAACTTCCAGTTGATAGCAAGACGGCCGTATCATCTTGGATCTGACCTAATCGTACGATTATGTATAAATCCGGAAGAATTCGAGTGCTACCTTGAGGAGGCACATGTCCAGGGTTGTGCATTTCATTGTTCAACAGTGAAGACACACCAGAGACTGAAACAATTAGGGGTTTACTGGCCAACTATGTATGAGGATACACATTCTTATGTTACCAATTGTACGATATGTAGTGGCAAACGACCAGTGGATCACGCAACTTTGTTTCAGGTAAACATAACACCTGTATGGAGTCAATATATCATTGACTTCTTAACCACCAGGATGTTCCCTGAGAACATCACAAGAGCACGGGAAAAAGCTATAGAGCTGGAAGCTCGCGACTTTCAGTTAATTGAGAACAAATTCTATAAGCGGGAAAAGGACAATCAACCTAGAATCTGTGCAAGTGAAAGCGAATACCTGCTGATTCTAGAACATGCACATAGCGGAATAAGTGGAGGCCATTTTTCGGGCGATAAGACGGCAAAAATTGTCTTAACCGTAGGAATTTGGTGGCCTACATTGCACATGAATACTGGAGAGTTCGTAAAGCATTGTGACGCATGTCAACGCACCAAGATGCCAATAAAAAGAGATAAGATTCCATTATGGCCAATGATGGGAGCAAGAACATTTGCAAAATGGGGCATTGATTTTGTGGGACCTATATCACCCCCTGCATATCGCACCCATACCCAATATATCATTGTGGCTACGGACTATCTCACAAAATGGGTCGAAGCCAAAGCAACACAAAAAGTTGATGCACACACCACGGCACAATTTTTGTATGAGAATGTTTTTGTACGTTACGGGTTACGAATAGAAATTGTCAGTGACCGAGGAACACATTTTCTCAATGAAGTCATTGAATATCTGCTAGAGGAATTCATGGTAATACATAGGAAATCCGCACCATACCATCCACAGGCCAATGGGCAAGCTGAGGCCACAAATAAAACACTATGCACAGTTCTCACTAAAATAGTGTCAGAATCAAGAACAGATTGGGATCAGCAACTACACTCAACACTATGGACATACAGGGTAGCTTACAAAACATCAATAGAAACAACACCATACAACATGGTATTTGGCCTAAATGCTATACTACCCATAGAGTTTTTAATCCCAACTCTACGAGTAGCAAAAAGCTTGGAATGGACAGGGCATGAGCTCTCTATGAGGATTGATGATCTTGAAAAGCTAGATGAACTCCGCTTACGAGCTGTCGCTTCAATGTATGCTAAAAAGAGAAGACAAAAAGAATCTTTTGACAAACATGTGCGTACCAAAGAGTTCAAAACAGGTGATTACGTACTTGTTTATACCTTGAAGCAACATGCCAAGAAACTTAAAAAGCGAGGGATGGGACCATTTGTGATTAGTGATCTATCACAAAGTGGAGCTGTCAAGCTTGCTACATTAGCAGGTGAAGAAATTCCAAACTGGATTAGTGGATGTCGACTGAGGAGGTATCATCTACCACTCACACAGGAGATGCTCCAACAAATTCATCAAGGAAAACAAAGAATGAAGGAAAAACAGCGAGTACGGGAGGAAGCTCAAGCCGAAGCACAAGAACGCATTGCAAAAAGACGGCTTCTGCGACAACAACAACAAAATGGACCACCATTGAGAATAAATGCCATTCGACTGATGAAGTTGGAGGAGGAAACAGTGGAGCCAATAATTACGATAAAAGTGGGCAGCAATCAAGTTGAATCAACAACATTGCTTGATTCGGGTGCTCAAGCAAATTTAATCTCTTACGGATTATACCAACAGCTCAAAGTCACAGATCAACTTCATCCTACTCCTCAAGTACTGGAAAGTAGCACATCACACCCATTGAAAACATTGGGATGGACTATATTGCATGTACAGATACATCAATATATTTACCCACACAAATTCTATGTGGTGACAGATGAAAGCACACAACACCAAATGATGCTGGGGCAACCTTGGCAAAAAGCATACAATGTGCAGATATATTGGAAAGCAAAGGCGGTCAAAATTCAACATGAACATGAACAACAGCTGATAGCTTTTGCTCAGCAATACAAGCATGATCAACTGCAAGCCATGCAATCACTGGAAACAATGCCCAAAGCACAAATGCCATTAAAGAACAGGATACCCGTGACAAACAATCAAGTAAAAGCTAACCATGCTAATTACAGACATATGAAGTCACTGGCCGCAATGCAAAGATCTAGGCTACCAAAACCCGGAAAACAAGTATGGATGCGGAAGGATAGAAATGACAGGGCGGACACACAACAATGCAACCACAAAATTCCAACGAACCAGATGGTTCCACCACAAACCAAGGGCATAAAACAGATGTGGATCCCAAAGAAAATGCTTAGCAATAACCCAAATGTCACTCACATTTGGATACCAAAGCAAAAGCAAACGGAACTATCTTCATTACAATCAACAATGAAAAGCAGACAACTGAATTTCAAAAAGAAAAACCGACATATGGGGATGCCGATGAAAGACAAACCAGAGGCAAACAAGGAAGTGCCAAACCATCTACAAAAATCGGCAGCAACAAAATACCAATGGAAAGCCAAGGTCATAAGGCCCATAGCCATTACATCCCAGCCAATTCTATCCTTAGAAACAGCTACGACTCCATCAACAGTGTCGGCAAAGCAATTGCCTTTTGCAAAAAAGACAATTAAACAGAGAGCAGCAGAGTTACAGCTGTTACTTGCAAAGAAAGCAGGAAACCTCGATGGCGAATACCAATAAGCATCTTGCTTATTCCCTTCTCTTGCACAGCATTAATTTTTCCATGCATTGACAGAGTATGCATAAAGTAGGGCCACATTAATCGGCCAGGTATTAGCACAACTTTTTTTTAACCTATGCACAGCACATACTCCGAGACGAAACCTTGTCGTCCGGGAGGACTCCGGCTGGGGGGGGGGGGGGGGGGGCATTCTAGAGGCACTCTCAAATGCGGAACAAATGACAGAAACAGCAAAAAAAGGGCATGATTTTTGACTATTTTAAGGGTTGTTGTTTGATTGCGAAATTTTCTGGAGTAACCCAAGTACATATGCCCTTATACAGCATGAATCTACAGTTATATGGGGCCAAACGCCAAATCAAGCCCCTAGGTGTGTGTATATAAGTAGAAATAGCCATTTTTTAAGGCAAAATATTGGTAAAACGGAGAAATCCGGCCATAAAAATTGCATGTGAGTGTATATAATGTGTTGCGGTGAGGTTTGTGATTTATTATGATTTTTGGGGATTTTTTAGGTTTGATTTGCTATTTTCATTTTAATTTTGCTAATTTTCGACAGAAAAACTTCAAAAATACAAAAAGCAGGTGAAAAATAGTCGTAATGAAAAACAAAAAAATATGGTGATGATCAGTGACTATAGGACAACCTATGGTACAGTGGGGGTGCAATTATGAGACTGGAGCGGAAAGCGTGTTTTGGCCAGGTTTTGACCGAAATGCCAAATTTCTGGTAAACAAAGCAAATGGAGTCCAAATCAAGAAATTTTTGAGCCTAAACCGCATCTCGCAAGAAGATAGGAGCACATGTCAAATTTCATGAAAAGTGGTTTGGGGACCTCAATTATAAGAAATTTTCACCCCATTTTTAGCTCATTCTCACTATTGACTTTGTGGAGAGAGCTTCTGCCACCTAGAGCGGATCGACCTTCCAGCAGCTTCTACGACGCGCACGACTACCCGACGAGCTCCAGACATGAGAGATAGGCTCACCACCTTGAGCTTTTCGCGCATGTTTGTCATTATGTCGCGAAAACTAGCGTAGGGGTCACACACAAAGCGAGCGGTAGAGACCTACAAGTAGAGACGGCGGTCTAACGGCTAACCCGAAAGCAACAAGACTTCATCGGCAGATTACCCTAGTTTAGGAGACCAGTCCTGGATGGCCAAAGGCAGTAGGAAACCATCGGGAAAAACCCTAATTCCCAAAAAACCGCAAGAGGCCACCAAAGGGAAAATCGACGAAACGGCGACCAAATGCTACCAAAATTCATGGGTAGGAGCATCTCGGCATGCTCGACAAGTCTATATGACCCGCATGACCAAAAGTGACCCGAAGCGGCACTACACTTCAGAAACGGCATCAGACACACAAAGCGTCAAATTGCACTTGCGGCCAAACCGCAAGTCCGTTTGCCACCAAACTTCACGAGCGACTTTCCTAGACCATCAACAACCAAATCCTATGGTGGTAGACCACCACAAATCATCAAAGGTATGTAAACACAACCACGGGTGCTTCTAGAGCGACAAATTGCCAAATGGAGCTCCGGTGAAGCCAAAGTCGACGAAAACCATACGGCAAGGATCCCCAAGGGATCGGGAAGCTGAGGAGACCAACATCGAGAAATTTCATTGCCAAAAAGCACTCCAAAAGTCAAAAAATGGCTCGGAGGCTCTGAAGTCGACACAGGGAGTTATACTCTATCCATTTGATTTTTATGTTGAAATTAGGCTCAAGAGGGACTTAGGGGAGCAAAGGGCAAGCACTGGGAGCACTAGCACTCCAAAAATCGCAGGAGACATCCTACGCGTAGGATGTCTCAAGGGCACTTTTTGGCACAAACTCCAACTTCTTTTATCATGCACATGTTCTGAATGACATTTACAAGCCATACACCAAGTTTCATCACATTTGGACCAAGTTTGACCTCATATGCATGGAAAAAACGCAAAGTTACGGCATAGAGGCAATAATGGGCCAAAGACCTACCAAATCTTGTCCAAATCCCATGAAACTTGCACAACACATTCACCAACACATCAGCAAACAATCTGTGTGGTCAGGGAGAAAAAATGATGAAATAGACATCCTACGCGTAGGATGTATAATTGACCTTTTTGACATGCAAGGGATGTTTTATCATTCCAGATCCAATTACCTCATCATCAAGAGCCCATATGTCAAGTTTGAATCCATTCTAATCACTTTTGACCCTCAACACCTTCGAGATACACTTTTTGAGCCCAAAAATACCTCGCAGAGCCTTACAAGCATCAAATATTGTCCAAATTCAAATCCAAGCCTATAGCCATGTTCCATGAGCCTTACACTACCTGCATGTCAAGTATGAACCAATTCTGATGAAAAAGACATCCTACGCGTAGGATGTCTAGATGGAAATTTTTGACCAGATTTGCACTGAGAGCACATGCACAGCTTCACAAGTTCCTTTTAAGCTTTAATTTCAATTTTTAAGTCATTTGGATAAGTAAAACTCAGTTTCGCAGCTAATATGGAAAAAAAAAACGCTAACTTCGGACTACTGAGTGCAACAGGATATATGGCAGCCTCGAAGTCACCGGCAAAGAGGAAAAGAATGACCATCAAAGATTATCTGGACGAAGTGGAACCCTTTGTCATTCCAGAGGGAACACTAAATCCCACCAGCACCTGGATACAAGAAGATTTGTTAGAGTCAAATGACCTAAAGATCTACCAGGGAGTGTTCAAAGACAATGAAGGCAATGTAATAGAGCTACCAATGCTGCCAAAAGAACTCAATGAATTTGTACGAAGCAAAATGGCCAGCTACTTGGAGAAAATTGACCTCCACAACTACTTCGAAGCAATACCAGCAGGAGTGGACATCAAAAGAGTATGGGAGTTTGTAACAAGCATCAAAGAGGATGGAG
The DNA here is from genome assembly GCF_014529385.1 of Adiantum capillus-veneris. NCBI lineage: Eukaryota > Viridiplantae > Streptophyta > Polypodiopsida > Polypodiales > Pteridaceae > Adiantum > Adiantum capillus-veneris. Next base: position 11,125 of record NW_028221788.1, read on the forward strand.
TGGCCAAGGTAACAGATTTACAAGGCAGACCAGATACAGAGATCATAATCACAGAGCGGGTGGTAGCCCATGCACTAGACCTCTCCAATGAGGGAGACAGTGTGACAAAAAGAAGGGATGAAGTCAAAGTGTACAAAGAGAAAAAGGCAAATTACACCTTTGAAGAAATTGCCAACCCAAAGGTGGCAATTATGAGCCAGTTGTACAACCAGTACTTCCACATGTGCACGAAGAGGCCACAGAAGTACAGGATGCCGCCAGGTGCAATTGCCACAACGTTTACTTGGGCAATGACGAAGGGCACCCCAAAGATAATCAACTATAAGGGGTATGAGCCTCCCGGAAACGGCCACGGGATGGGGACCCCCCACCTAGACACGTTAGCCCCACTCCACGCACTCGTGCACCGTGGGGGCTCCACGCAAGGTTCCCCAGGGCACGTTATGACCCTCCTTTGAGTGTGGGGGAGCTTGGGGCTACGTGGGGCTAGGGACCCGGAACGCAAGACCTTCGGAACACACCACGGCCGCAGACCCACGGAACGGAACACGACCCGAGCCGCGAGCCGGGCTTTTTGAAGGCAAACGCGCCCACCACGCACCTCCACATGACGCGCCCAACTACGGGCCGTCAAACTTGGTATCAGAGCTTCAGGAAATCAACCAAGCCGAACCCAAGGAAGGGGGAGGCTCCAGGACTCAAAACAGCGCGTACCCAACGTGCGGGGCCGCCAACGCTGCTGCTACAACCACTGCTTGCCGAACCCAAGAGGGGGGAGGCCACAGGCTAAAATGCGTCCCGCTACTGGAACATACTACAATGCTTGCCGAACCTAAGAGGGGGGAGGCCACGGGCAAAACTGCGTCCCGCTACTGCTACTACTCAGTTCGCCAAACCCAGGAGGGGGGAGGCTACGGGCAAACCTACGACCCGCCACTCAGTTCGCCAAACCCAGGAGGGGGGAGGCTACGGGCAAACCTACGACCCGCCACTCAGTTCGCCAAACCCAGGAGGGGGGAGGCTACGGGCAAACCTACGACCCGCCACTCAGTTCGCCAAACCCAGGAGGGGGGAGGCTACGGGCAAACCTGCGACCCGCCACTCAGGCTACTACTACTCCTCAGTTCGCCAAACCCAGGAGGGGGGAGGCTACGGGCAAACCTACGACCCGCCACTCAGTTCGCCAAACCTAGGAGGGGGGAGGCTACGGGCAAACCTACGACCCGCCACTCAGTTCGCCAAACCCAGGAGGGGGGAGGCTACGGGCAAACCTACGACCCGCCACTCATACTACTGCTACTACTACATGCTACTTCGCTCAACATGCGAGCGCCAAGGCAAAACGTACACACCCAATGGCCGAGAGATGGCCACACTACAAGTCCACTACTCCAAACACAAAGGAAAGATGCGAGCCAGACAGGGCTCTTTGTAACAAAATCAAAAAGAGAAAGACGTGATGGACTAACTCAACTTAGTTCGTCGCGCCCGGCCACTTTTGTGGCCTATGCTGAGCTGAAGACCCATTCAAGTCTACAAGAGACCAAAGGGGCACCGAGCTAGCCCTCCAAATGAGGTCCACACAGGGACCAACTGGGATCAGTTTGACAATTGAAGATTCAGCCAAAGCCTTCATGGTGTCATGACGACCAAAGCTACTTCAACCTAAAGACTGAATCTAACCAAGTAACCTTACCCGAGTCAAGATTCAGCGATTGGAAACCAAAGCTGGTGTCAGCCTAAGTCTACAACGCGCGTCAAAATGACGGTAAATTTCCTTGCAACTTCGCAAGGGCTGCATTGCGATGGACTTTACTTCAAATTCGGCTTTCAAAGAAGTCTCCGCGCGGGCCAACGCAACAGGTAGCTCCGCGCACCTCGGGTTACCTTTTGGGGAATGCTCAACTATGGGGAATTCTACTTGGGTATTCAAAGCATATCTTTTTCAGCCTTCTGCCAAAACACACAAAAATACACACTTTATTCCAAAAATTCCAAAAACAAAGCATGCTATCTACTTGCATTTCGGGTACAGTTTTCACGCACTTTGCACTATATGCACCCCTTAGACCTTTGGCCTATGCATAGCCAAGCTCTCTTTTCTCCCTTTGTTCGACGAGGACGTCGAACTTTCTTCAACCGGGGGTGTATATAAGGGGTATGAGCCTCCCGGAAACGGCCACGGGATGGGGACCCCCCACCTAGACACGTTAGCCCCACTCCACGCACTCGTGCACCGTGGGGGCTCCACGCAAGGTTCCCCAGGGCACGCTATGACCCTCCTTTGAGTGCGGGGGAGCTTGGGGCTACGTGGGGCTAGGGACCCGGAACGCGGGACCTTCAGAACACACCACGGCCACGGACCCACGGAACGGAATGCGACCCGAGCCGGGCTTTTTGAAGGCAAACGCGCCCACCACGCACCTCCACATGACGCGCCCAACTACGGGCCGTCACATCAACTATGCGGCATACATACATGACAGCTTAGTAAAGATGGGCAACAAAAAGCCAACATACATAGTGCCAGGAGAACTGATCACCAAGGTGGTTTATGGGGCATTACACGCTAAAGGAAGGTGGCCTGACCCCCCATCTCAAAATGATTGGCTGAGAATCAAAGAAGACAAGGAAGATGAGCCGCAAAGGGCACCAAGGGTGGCTACGAGATTGAAGAGATGGCTGGAGCCAGTTGAAGAGGAGCAACCCGAGCAGAAGAAAGGAAAGAAGGATTTTGCTCAAGTGCCGGCCAAAGAAACCAGGTCTCAAAAAGCAGCAAGACTCGAGAGGCTGATGGAGAGTTTCCGAGCAGAAAGATCCCTCAAGGGTGATTTAAACGAACTCTGGAAGCCATCTCTCGAGTCTATGTCCGGATCTTCCAGAAGAGTGCAAAGGGACCGCTTTGAAGATTATATCAAGAATTTCGAGTTTCTTGATGCTACAGCGAAAAACATTCCCCATGTCCCTTTCACCGAGGAGGAAGTGGAGCAGATAAGGCAGACACTGCTAGATGAACAAGAAAGCCAAGAAAGAGAAAGAAAAACAAAAGCAGACAGGGACTTAAAGGGAAAATCGGCAGCTTTACCAAATAGCCCTAAGCCCAGCCCACAGCCATCTCCACTGCCCTCACCACCTCCCAACAGCCCTCCACCAGAAGATAAGGAGGCTGGCACAAACAAGATGAAAGGCAAGCTGAGGAGCAAGAGCAAAGCCAGGAACCTGAGCCAAAGGAAGAGGCCAAGCCTGAGTTTGAGCAAAAAGGATTAGATGAGGCCTACTACGCATTTTTGGACCTGCTAGCTGTAGGCTATACAAAGGAAGAAGCCGCCACAGTTGCATTCGACTTGGCGAGGACAGGGCATAAAGAACAGATGCAAGGCATACGGCTAGTGGAGCTAAAAGAAATTGCTACCGACACGGTAGACCTGCACCCGCCCTCCAATGACTGGGATGTGGTGATGACAAAGCTAGCTGGATTGCGAGCACAATCCATGGCTTCAGAGAAAGAAATGACAACTCTCAAGGCCACTGAAGAACAGATAAAAAAGGAGGTAGATTCTCTGCAAACACAAAGCCAAAGGCAAAAAGAGAGAGAAGATGACCTGCAGGCCAGCTTGGCAACGGCTCTACAAAACTGCCAAGCAATGGAAGAAGCAAATGAGGCAGCAGCAAAAAGAATACAAGCAGCTGAAGAAGAGTGTCTGCAGCTCAGCAAGTCATTGCAAGATGTCGAAAGAGAAAGGGATAATCTGACACTACAGCTGGCCGAAGAATCGAAAGAAGTAGAGGCCATGAGAAATATTAAAGAAAAAGCAGAGATAAAACAAGAAGCAAGCCTGGATGAAGTCCTTTAGCTCAAGGACCAATTAAAAGTCAAAGATCAAACCATCCAGAGGCTGCGAGCATCACCTGCTAGAGTCAGAGCTACGAGCTCGACTCAAATCATTTCCGAGAGTCAACTATATGAAGAGCAAATGCAGGAACTTCAGAAGGATCTGACTCTCGAGAAAAAGCAGAGGTTAATGATGGCTGAAGGTTCTATCATAATGCAAACAAGAATGGAGGAGGGCCAAAAATCCATGCAAGAAGAAGTGGAAAGCATAAAGAAAAAGCTCGAGGAGGCGAAAAGAGTAAACGTTGAACTTAATGACCTCCTCGTGAATATGGGCGGAGAAGCTGAAGCGGAAAACCAAACGCTCCTCAGGCAAATTGAGGAGTTGAAAGGCCATCAAGGAGGAGAGGCAGAAAGCTCAGGGCCAGCCGCCAATGAGGGCATCGACCTCGAAAATGTGGCAGAACCTATGGACACACACATGCAAGAGGAAAGCATAGCAGGATCCTCTCAAGAGCCACAGGATCTAGCACAAGAAGAGGAGGAAAAATTGCGTAAGGCAATAGAGGAAGAGCTAAGAGAAAGCACGAAGGAAGTCTTGGAATGGGAACAGAGGGTCTTCAAATCTATGACAATTCAGAAGATCGACGCCAGCAATCTTAGGCGCGAGTGGCTTCAACCCCCTCTCCCATATCCATTGCTGAAATATGAGGCAGCAACAATAAACAAGCGGATCAGAGAAGAGCCAACGGAACCTCTCTACAATGCAGACACCTCAAAGCCAGAAGGAGTTAAGCTTATAGTGGATTCTCAACCAAAGTGGAGGAAGGCTTGGATTACCAAGTACCCACAATACCTAATCCACCTGGTAGAGGCACCTAAAGATATCAGAGACAATCTCAGCTTCTGTCCACTACCAAGGGTTAGGACGTGGAAGGCACAACAAATTTTGCAAAGAAGCCAAACCACTTGGCTGAATTACCCAAAGCTGTCGGGCGTGAAGGCAGGTGAGAGAATAAGTGTCCAATACATGGTGAAAACCCTAACGGGCGCCATAAAGTTGTTCACTGGCTCACCTGACCTTACATGCATTATGATGAGGAAGATTTGTAGAACCATCTTAGCAGTGTTCGAGACCTTCAAGCCAGGCCAGGTGATCGACAGCATATTCTTCTTCCAGGATACATATAGATGTGCTTATGATCTGTAAGGTCAGCCTCACGAGGAGGTGATACATGTGCTATATCAAAGAATCATGTTTCTACCATCCTATCACCTCCAGGCTTTTGAAGAAGCATTCTATACGGGGTTCTTCACCATGAATACAGATATCTTTGGCCCAAAAATGCTGAACCTACATGCCAAGTACGAATCACTGCTAAAGATGCGAGAAACGATCAGATGAAGCAGCAGATCAAGGCCATGTCGGGGACGACATGAACAAGGAGGGGGGGGGTGTTAGAAGCTGGACACACCCCACGACATCTAACTAGTCGGAGGACTATTATTTTTGTAATTATTCATTCAGTGAGGAAAACCCGATTTTTCACCTCGTAAAAATTGGGACTTACAGAAGTTTCCAGATTGTATCCCAGTTTTGATAGTTAGATTGAGTAGATGGTTGATTTTGTAACTTTAGGGTTTGAGAAGTTGTAAGGTATATATACCACTTTTTGACCTTAATGAAAAACCTTTTGTCATTTTAAAAACAAGTTGGAAGTCTATGAGTGAGCATACTGTGTACGAGAGAGAGAGTGTGAGCTTCGTCTTGACGCTACGTGTGCTCCGGTGGTCGAAATCGAGTGCGGAGAAGTGCAGCGTGTTGCCCCCGACTAGAGCTATGCGCCAATACCAACATTGCGCGCGTACGGTCCGGCTTTGCGAGCTCCTTCTACGAGCTTCATCGGTTGTTTGGGTGAGCATACGTTGTCCGATTTTGCATTGCAGCATATCCACGCGTTCACATTGAGTAGAACTACACATTAGGCACTTTAGATTTCGGAAACGAAGACCTGCAGATTTCGGCCAGACATCCTACGTGTTTCTGCACCGAGTGTTTTAGGTCGGGATTTTGGTTCATAGACCTTAGGGAGAGTGGCCTATTGGTATTAGTAGGGTCTCCTTCAAGTTCTATGGTGTTTCTAGATTGTTTGATGGGTGTTCGGCTCTAAAAAGCATTGTAGGAAGTTTCCTCTCTTGCACTCTTGAAGGCTGTGACTTAGACAATTGGTAGAGACCTCTGTAGGAATTAGTTAGGAGTCAGTCGAGTGTAGGTTGACACCTTATACTTGCTTCCACGCGCCTACGGGTCGAGCTTCGTCCTTAGCACATCATCCACTTCTTGCAAATATTGTAATTGGAATGTAAGACAGATCATCCACTTCTTGCAAATATTGTAATCAAGGGATTGCATTGAAGCAACATTGATCTCCATTAAAAGAAACCCTAGCATTCTTTCACCCCAACAAAGTGCTTTCTCCAACGAGGATAACGCATGTGCCACCAATTGAGCCAACAATCCATTTGTGACAAGTTACAGTCGAACACTTTTTCAAAATCCCACCAGGCACAAATAGTCCTATAATAGCTTGTTGCCTCCTCCTCGCTCCTTGCACAACGTCATAATTCACACATACGCTTGTGCTCATCCTAGAAATTTGTATGCACGTATTGCATGGTATGAATGTGCAAGCTTTGCTCCTAATGAAACAAGCACGATTGTTCTCTTCCTTTCATAACATTGTCAGGTCCTCCATTGAACACAGTTCGGATAGCTTTCTAGAGTGCACCAGCTTATGATCTATGGATTGTCCCAAAAAAGCATATTGTGGAAAAACCTATAGCCACAATTTGTTTTTAGCCATAGCAATTGATACTTAGCACCAATACCAATCCATGAGGTAGTTGCTTCTCTCATCCAGTGTTTGAATCTGAGTTTAACAATCATGTAGATCAATCTCAACAGAGGGACAGATTAGCTTGGCAATCAAATCAATAAATCAATACCTTTGTGTATGGATCAATGGCTGCATCTCCTCGAGTATAGAGAGCAGCTCTTTGCTATTTAGCTCCTCTCTATTTTCTTGAACCACCGCCCCCATTACCATCTGCTTTGCTAGATTCAAGTGCAAATGCCTCAATCCAATCACTCGTGTTTCAGACACCACACGAGACACTAGTTCTCTCATCCTTTGTATTGCCGATTGCAAAACTCCCTTTACGATGAGGTGATTATGCCTTCCGCTGTGGATGAACAATCGGGTCCAGTTGTATTCTGTGAGCACGTAGTATACAATGCAGGGACAATCTTGAAGCAGAACTGGATTATTACCACAGTGGAAGCAACAAAGTGTTCCATTTCCAGAGCTCAACATACCTATTGATGCTATTGACGTAAGCAACTTCCCTGTCCATGAAGTCTCATTTGGTTGGCCGTTCATTGCGTTGATCGACACAAGCTATTTTGCAGATGAGGTGTCTACCACATCTACTTCTTTTGATCAATGCAGAATACCTCATTCTAGGATGAACAGGCTTTACCTAGTAATGACCATCATACTTTTGTTCCATTCCTAACATTTTTGGGACACCCTCGGGCATAGCCATAAACACAATCTCCATTGTACTCCTACGAAACTTCATCAATGCAATTCATAATTGAATGTTTAGATATCATCCACAACTCGGGGTACTTGTGGCTATTTTGAGCAACGTACTCTAATGTACTCTGATCTTTCTCCAATTGGTCCGCACCCAAAGTCTTTTTTGTGTATCCTTTTTCTTCCTCCTCTAAACCATCTGGCTTTGGTTGATGACAAATAGAAAAATATTATTGTTTTTTGTTGGTCAAATTCCCAACTGCAAAACCTTCATGATCCTCAATGGAACTATCTGACAACTCCACTATTGCCACATTTGACTTCAGAGATATTTCCACACTTTTGTATGTGACCAACAAAAACCTTGTAGACAAGGTTGAATCCAAAAGGAATTGAAATTGATGACTTACTGTCACCTCATTTTGGATATCACCATCTGGAGTGGAAACAATGGCAAACATCTTGCTGGCACCACAACACCCGTACTCCCTAGGGCTGACCATGGCAAATTTTGTTGGGCAATCAAGGTGCATAGAGACACAGCAAGTAGTATTCAAGAACAAGCTAACCTTGGACGATGAAGATGAAGCCATTGCTCGACAAATCCAGTAGAGGGAGCTAGATACCAAGATATATTTTAGCTTACACCCTACCTTATATTTATAGGCAAACAGAACACTTAAACACAGAAATCTAAAGCTCTATCCTATATAGGTATTTTGAGCACAATGGATATGAATGTGGTGACTGAAGACTGCGAGAGAGTTATAGTGAAGGTAGAGAATTGAAGATAGAAACTATTAATTCTCACCCTTGACACTATTACTCTACAACTCTCTTCTGAGTTTTCTCTCTCTTACAATTCTTATAAATCCATATCTCTCCCTCTTATTGATTCTCCAGCTCGACGATGAAGATGAAGCCATTGCTCGACAAATCCAGTAGACGGAGCTAGATACCAAGATATATTTTAGCTTACACCCTACCTTATATTTATAGGCAAACAGAACACTTAAACACAGAAATCTAAAGCTCTATCCTATATAGGTATTTTGAGCACAATGGATATGAATGTGGTGACTGAAGACTGCGAGAGAGTTATAGTGAAGGTAGAGAATTAAAGATAGAAACTATTAATTCTCACCCTTGACACTATTACTCTACAACTCTCTTCTGAGTTTTCTCTCTCTTACAATTCTTATAAATCCATATCTCTCCCTCTTATTGATTCTCCAGCTCCTTCTCTTACTCTTAAACTTCTTCTAAATCCATACCTCTCTCCCTCTTATTGATTCTCCATCTCCATCTCTAAATTATTTTCTTCTCCTCATCTCTATCACTCTATCTATTGTTATTTTCTCTCTATTTTTCTCTCACTCTCTCCATTACTCTCTCTCACGCACATCTTTGATCCCCTTTCTCTTTCTCTATAACTATACATGTATAGATATATTGTTTCTTTCTCCCTCTCATTTCATCTCTTACCTTTTTTCTATCCTTTCTTTCAAGCACAAAAGCTAATCCCTAAGAAAGTGTTTTCAAACACCCAGCTTGGATGGAAGGCATGCATGCTTCAAGATCTATGGAACATACCAAGCATCCTCCCCCACATATCCACCTTTGAGGGCAACAACATCTTCTTCCATCTTCCCCAACCCCTTTTATGATGGCAACAATCTGCACTCCAAGCTCGATGCTCACCTTCCTCTCTATAAGTTTTATGATCCTAAGATTGCTCCCACCTTTGCCAGCCTCTCTTGCACTCTTGTCAGCTGCCATTCATGTGGTATCATCCACCATGATATCAAACTAGAAAATGTACTCTTATGCCACATCCACAATGGTACTGGTGCCAAAGAATCAATCCTTATAGACTTTGGCTTGGTTGGAACCTCACTATACCAGTCCCCTAGAGCTATCAAGGGCTATTCTGAAAACTCACCAACATTTGTAGTTTGAGTGCCTTTCTCCAACTGCTTCTTGCATCTACGTTGATTTTGACATCGACAACTCCCTTATGATCTTCCACCTCTACCATTTACCAATGCCTCCTCAGGCAACCAATTGAGATTTGATGCTTTTGGACTCTAATGGACCACACATAACAATGGTTGATCTCAATTTGATGCTTTTACCTTTCTCTCTCTCTCTCTCTCTCTCTCTCTCTCTCTCTCTCTCTCTCTCTCTCTCTCTCTCTCTCTCTCTCTCTCTCTCTCTCTCTCTCTCTCTCTAAATTTCCAGCTTTCAATGAGTGCTAGCGCTCAGGCCTCACGCCCTCTCTCTCTTTTGGTCAAGCATGGCAATGAACTCTTTCAACGAGCGCTAGCACTCAGTCTTTGCAATGAAGCTTTAAAAAAATCACTGCTTTTATGAGAGCCTATATAAATAGGTAATGGTACATAATTTTTGGACAAAGAAAAACTTTCAAGCGAGGAGAATTCTAAAGCTCTACAGGTACATTCATGTTCTCTTCTATCTCTCTCTCCCTCTCTTGCTCGATGCAAAAGGTCTTGCGCATCGATTTTGTTGAGCACTAGTGCTCGCCGAGTGTGATGAAACGGTAGATAGATTGTGAGGAATAGGGTTAATAGCTTGTCAAATTGATTTCCCGACTCATGCATCCACCTCTCACCCTTCAACCCTCTCTCCCTCCCTCTCTCTCCTTCCCTCCTTCATCTTCTCTCTTGAGCTTCTACATGAGTGAGCACTAGCGCTCTCTGAGCTGGATGAGCATGGGAGATTGATAGGTACTTTGTAAGACTATTAAGGGGCCAGAACCAAGCAAATAGAGGCCCTAGAGGGGTCTCTAGGGCCTCTATTTGCTTACCCCTCTGGGGCCTCTATTTGCTTGGTTATGACTTCATGAGGGCCTTTGCTTCTAGCTCAAGATATCACATTTTTAGGGCCTCTGTTTGCTTGGTTCTGATCTCATGAGGTCCCAAGCTTAAAAATGCGATATCTTGAGCTAAAGACATCATATTTCAGCATTTTAAAGTGCTATCCTAAGGTTTTTAGATGTATCCATAATATTCTTTTTGTATTTCTCATTGCACATCACATCATTCTGGAGAGAGAGAGAGAGAGAGAGAGAGAGAGAGAGAGAGAGAGAGAGATAGATAGATAGATTGAATTATCGTCCACAGAGGTCATATATGACCTATGGGACCAGAAGAAAAATAGTACAAACGATTACGTCTGATACATATCAGTTAAGGACTGAGGGTCCATCGAAGGGTGGAAAAAGAAAAAAGGGTGAAAAAGATAAGGTGGGATGAACAAAACCTAAGACGAGGTAGGTGAGGAGGAGGGAGCCAATTTGGGAGTTCATAACTCCTGGATGATGGCTTTACCTCCTCGATACACTGCCCATTTTGCCTGTTGTGCGTGCTTCTCGCATCTTTTGGAGTTCAACCTTCTTCTATTTGAGTTGGGTGGGTGTAAGATCTTGAGCAAACCAAATTTTTGTGTCCTTGAGAAGCTTCAATTGCTCAAGGACCTTGACTCGATCTGCTTTGGTCTTGAAGGTAAGAATTGCATGGTTGGTGTGATGCTCGTGAGCAAGAGTGGTGTTGCTAGATCCCATTGTATCATGGGGGTTGTTGTTCGAATGCGATCGAAGGACTCGTGGAACTTGGGGTCCTCCTTTCCTTGCCAATCACTCGGGAGCCTGCCGATGCAAACATTGAGAGCGAGAGCATCTTGTCGTTGTCGTTTGTGTAGCATGGATGCCACACAATCTTCAACTTTGCAAAAGATGGCATCCTACACTTGAGTCTTGACCTTCTCTATGAGGGTGATGTCTACCTCTGTATTGGGCTTGATTTCCTTCTCTTCCATTTCTCCCTTGTTGGAGTTCTTCACTGTGGTGAGTCAAGACTTGATGGCTGCAAGCCTTTCCTTCAAAGCTTTGTTTTCCTTGCAAAGTCTGTCGACTTCATTTTGCGGTCGGGCCATGCTGTCCACCTTTGTGGGTGTTGCCACGATGCCGGCAAACATGGGCTTCCCTCGAGATGAAGCCCGAGTGTCCATGGTAGGCACTCGGACAAGAAAACAGGGCTTATTTTAGTTTAAAGTAGGGGCTTAGGCTTAATTTCAATTAAGAAAATGGCTCTCTATCTAGTGGGTCAGCGGTAGAGGGCTCTGTGTAGTCGGGTCGGCAACAGGGCTCTGTGCAGGAGCGGTAGGAGGTTGATGTCGATGTCGGCAGGAGCAACAACAACAAGAGCTTCAGTGAAGCTCAGGCCTTGAGCAGGTCGGCGGGAGTGACAGAGGGTCTTAGGCTAGGTTTTTGGTTGGCATCGATGTAGTGACGCCCCCCCCCCCCCCCCCCCCACAGGGCCGCCCTCGCCCAGGAGGAGATGCGCCTGAAGCTTCCTTAGGGTTTCGACACGCAGGTTTCCTGAGAGAGAGAGAGAGAGAGAGAGAGAGAGAGAGAGAGAGAGAGAGAGAGAGAGAGAGAGAGAGAGAGAGAGAGAGAGAGAGAGAGAGAGAGAGAGAGAGAGAGAGAGAGAGAGAGAGAGAGAGAGAGAGAGAGAGGTGATGGATAGCAAGTTCTGGAGAGGTAGGGAAAGAGGGGGAGGGAGAGGGTGTATTAGAATATTAAAACATATATAGTTGAAAAATATGGATAGAGAGAAAGAGGAAAGAGTGTGAGAGATAGTTGGAGAGATAGAGGGAGGGAGGGAGAGTGAGGTTGTGGGGGAGGGAGAGCGAGAGAAATTTAAGAGCAAGAGAGAAAATTAATCATGAAACCAAAACAAGTATTTTTTACACATCAAAGCTTTGGTGTTCAGCTTTTTCTACTCTCTAAAGATGGCCAAGAAAAATGATGGTTGGTGCTACCGTTGAGTTTATTTACAATGGAGATGTACTTGGTATAGGTCGAATGAGACTTCAAACTTGGCTAAGTTACGTGGAAGCAGATTCCGTAGGTTTTTTCTCCGTTGCTATGCTAGAAGTTTATGATGGCAAGGACGTTCCTTTGCCTCATGTTCCATCAACAAATGATGAAATGACTACTCTAAAGTAGGCAGAGAAAGTCCTTGTTGCCTGGCCAAAAAGCGATCTAATAATTTCTACGTGTTCCTCTCTTTAGAGCCTAAATTACATCATGTTCGAGTATAGTCTATCAAATAGTTGTTGAATGATTGCTTTATTGTAGTTAATCAATCATCTATTGTGTTCTTATTAGTGTGTCACCTAGACAGCAAGGAAAGAACAAGAAGAAATATCTACTTCTGCTGCAGTAACTATAACGAAGAGCATGCCAGCTATTGTTCTGCCATCTCCACCTACCACAACATCTAAGAAATTTAAAAAAATTGCAAAGGGAAAAACTCAGGAAGGAGCATCGTTTGGATTTGTGGAGGACAAATACAACTCTGACGAAGAAATCCATGATAGAGAAATGGAGGCTTATTTGATTGCAGGAGAAAATGCTGGAGGAGAATTTCCCATAAGTGCAGACGTAACAATTTGGCAAGATATCAAAGCATCTAGGAAACTTGAAGGTAAACTTAGAGCTTCTTGGTTTAAGGCTACTATGAGGGTCCTTTAATTTGGTCTTTGATGTGCACGGATGTCGGCAGATAGAGCGTGAATCACCAGTTCCTCTTTGTCATTTGGTAAAGCCAGAAAAAGCAAGACAAGTTAGTTGGGACACGAAGAGACTCCAACCTCTAGCAGACACATTCTTGTTTGAGGGGTATTATGAACCAAAGGGGAGCTTCATATGCTCTCTCGATGCTCTAGGATATCCTGCCATTGATGTAGACAATGACATCAAGAAGACATGGGATCCCTTGTGGCGTGCAATAAACGAGGAGTTTTGAGGCTAAGATCCAGGACACTTGTTGGAGCAACCTATGCAATAAAATGTTGTACACTTGGGATGGAAACCATAGGCTAGCCACTTGGATGGGAGTACTAAAAGAGAGTAAGCTATGTTGTCAATGGATTTAATTTGCAAGCATGTATGAAAAAACAATAAATAAATGTCCTTTCTTGCGATGTTAGGTGTTGCGTATGAAAAAGATACAGTTCTGCACCCTCAAATTTGAGCAGAACTAGTGAAAGTGGATTCATCAAATGAGGCCAACATGTTGAGCATAGTAATGCGTATAAACAAGTAAGATCTCTCTTGTCTAGTCAAGTGGGCAGTTGTCTAGAAATAGTGTGAGATTGACTTGTGGGTTGAATTGGACATTGCGCGCAATCGAGTGGAGCGATCGGCCAAAGTGGATAACAAAGGAAAGATTGTATGGGTTGGCATGTGTAGTTCTTCCCTCATACAAAAAGACATTCATCTTGCATGGTGCGATGGCCTCTGGTGATCTAGGAGATGTTAAGAGTTTGGACATTCCTCAGACTAGTGGGTGCATTTGATTGCCTAGTCTTTCGACAATTTAGTCTTGGTGATAGATCATGACATAATCATTTTTACATTGTCACAAGAGAGTCTGCCATTTTTTGAGAATGGTTGAGGATCAAAGTTTTTTGGTCTTCTATTATTAGAGAGGCAAAGAATGTATATAGTTGTACCCGCAGTATACATTTACAATTGATGCCTAGATTGGACTTGGAGTCGTTCATCGAGGATGCTAAATTGACACATAAGGGCAAGACCTTTGCTTATGAGCTAGGCGTAATGAAAAAAGGAACTCAATCTGAGTCAAGCAAAGCATCGGCAGATGCAAGAAAAAGGTGTCTTTGCAAGTATGCACGGTACACAATTGTAGTGCAAACAATAATTGAAACTTAACGCTAACAATACACTTGCTTGTGTTAGATGGTTGCAGATGCGCAAGTTTAACATAAAAGGGGTCAAGACCTTACAAGTAATGCTTGAAATTGAAAAATTAGAGTATATTTCTAACCCAATGCAGATAGGACGCAGCTTTAGGAGCAGAGTCTACCAAGATTTTCCCTGGTTCTTGGAGTATGGTGAGGGATACTTCCCTCCGAATGAAGAGAAGGCACACAACAATGCAGTGAAGGATAGACAAAAAAGAGCACGTGGAGGCACACACATCTGCAATAACAGAGTCAAGTGTCCAAATTCCTCAATTGGAAGGGTTTGATGCAACATCTCAGGGTGGGGCTTGTATAAAAGAGAAACGTGAGTATGCTTACTAGCATCCAAATGGTGAACATGTTTCATAGACTTTAAAATTTTTCCATTTCTTGTTGATCAGGAAAGAGAAGTGGAATGTCAGTGAAGGAATTGGTGGACTTTGCGACGAGTTTAGAAACATAAATTTTTCATGTCTCCAACCTACCAATGGTTATATACCCATCGTCCGGTAAGAAGAAAACTTGATTCGAAGTTGCCTTGTGTTTTGAGAACTATCTTGTGTTGATTGGGTTATTTGCAGAGAGCAATGGCGACCATATTCAAATTGTTCATTTTGGTTCAAGCAAGAAAAGGATGACTTGAAGATGGCCTTGCTAAGCTCTATGAGGCCACATGTTGTGGAGAAATGTCTTTGTCCGTTGCGTGATGGAGCAACAATGGATTCTGCAGTGAATGCTTCATTGTTTTTTTGCCTTGCAATGCATCTGTGTATGGGTTGTCAGTTGCGTGATGGAGCAACAGTGGATTCTGCAGTGAACGCTTCCGTTGTTTTTTTGCCTTGCAATGCATCTGTGTATGGCTTATCAGATTCTGAAGTGCCTGAATGGAACATAATCGAGGCGTGTAATTTTGGAGAGCTTGCCGATCTAGTGCTATCTACATCAATTGACTGATGTTTGTTTGTAGTCGTCTGTCTGTCGGATAATAATGGAATGGCGCATGATATCACCGTTGCTATTGGATGGCGAGAAGACCACGTAAATGTATTTTTTTGAAAGACACTAATATGCAAGAAGGATAATAGAACTGTGTGCACACTTTTGGTGTCTGCAATGAGGAAAGAGCACACCTAGACTTCAGAGGCAATTGACATACCGTCAAATGATGCCTGGTTTGTTGGGCTAGAGGAGAGTGATTGGACAAAGGACATTGATGGAACACCTGTGAAAGGTACTTTACGACACCAATTAATCAGATTAAAGTTTATCTCTTGTCTTTGACTTTTGTTTGTCGTGCACGAGGTATGGAATGTGGGCATTGGTTCCTTTGGCAATTGCTTGCCCAATATACAAATGAGAACAACATTGTCGTACAATACAGAGGTGACTATGGGAAAATGGCGTTGATGGGGAGCCAGATGGTCCGAATGATGACACTATTTGAGAGCAATGAGGATTTCTTAACAAGCTGCACTCTCTTCTTAAAATGCAAGCCCAGCGGCTGAGAGAAATTAAAGAACGAGATAGAAAACTTGTAGAGGAGGTGGACCATGCACTACAGGAGGCATCATTTATGAAGCCACATCCAAAAATTGTGGAGTAAGATCCTCCCACCACTGAACTAGAATAGATATTTCAAATATCACTTTGCACAGTGTGGAACAAGAAACCTTTGTAAATCTCTATGAACGATTGATTTTTGCAGAATTTTGTAATGATAAGTGAATTTTTTGTATTTCTGTGACTCTTCTCAATCAGCTTGCAATCAATGTGTTCTAGTTCTTGGTAGTTGAGCTTACCGAATGCAAGTTCCCAACTCTAAAATCGTGATTCACCCTTTCTTGTCTAATCCCACTCTATCTATCTCTCTGCCTCTCTAGAGCTCCCTCTGTCTATCTCCATCTCTTGTCATTATCTTTATGCCTCTCTATCTCTCTCTCTTCCCTCCCCCCTAAAGCCGCGTGCATTACATCAAAGAAGTTCTATTATGCACCATGATGCTTTTAATTCAGTTGTATTTTAAGGTGAAGATATATTGCTTGTTTTGTGGAGTGAGTCATATGATGCTCTTGCGTGATGGACTTATGCACTTGTCTTCACATGTAAATTGTCTTTTAATGTGGTGGCAGAAGACCTCCAACCACCCAACCTCCACTCTATGGCAGTGACTTTTAATGTGGGGGTACAATTTTGGGTGACGACCTGTGACATCAACCAACATTTGGTGAAGGAAGCTTTTTGCATAAGATTAGGGAATCCATCACAAAGATCATATAGAGAGCTTTTTCAATAGATTTTCCATCTGGTCCATTTTCCATATAAAGCTCCCTCTAAAATCTCTCTCCATTCCCAACTCGTAGTCACCTTGTCATCTCTCCCTATCTTAGGTTCACCCATTGAGCATGTTCCTAGCTCACCTATAGTGCCCCTTGAGAGCCCTATATCCCAAGGCACTACTGTTGATGTTGGATCCTCAATTGTAGCAGACTCCACTTTGTTGCTCCAACTATCTGAGGAGACCTTGCACGATTTAAAGAATGTTATTGCTAGCATTGATCTTGGACCAGAGTGGTTGGCTGTTACTCACCAATGCCACTCAGCCACCTATGTGGCTATGAAGGGATACTTAAACATCACCGAGAGTGCAATAGTGGACAAAGATTCTACAATCTTTGCTTTGCACTAGGCCTTGAGAATGAAATTCCAAATCATCAATGACCTAAAAGCTCAAGCTCAGGGATTTTGCGAGATGTTGTTATAGGGAGATATGTGGGTTCATCAACCCAACACCCAGGCTACCCAAGCTACTATGGGGTATGGGTGGACTGGTCCAGTGACATAGGTACAGACTCCTATGTATTATGGGTAGCCAAGTCCTTCTACACAATTTATAGGAGGTGCTCAGTCTGAGTAGTTCAAGTACTATCCCTAGGGGTTTCAAGAGTCCACTCACATGACACAAATGTAGCCGACGTGAAGAGTTCCTTGTGAGGGATTTGTTGGTGCACATTGCCATGGTTGTGTCAGTTGGCCTCAGTTCCTTCAGGACAGGTCCTTCCATCCGCTACTCAGTAGGTGGTTGTTCCTTTCATAGAGAGCCACTTTGAAGAGACTAGGGTGGAGCCGCCTATAGTCCAACAGGCTCCCACAATCGATCTTATGGCTCCACCTCTAGAGGCAGACACTTCAGGTGCAATAGTGGGGGGGCAACAACACTTTATCTTGGGTGACAGGATCGAAAGGTTCAGCTCGGCATCATTATTGTGTTGTACATATGCAATTCCTTCTTTTTACTTATCTTAGTGTACATAACAGTTTCTTTTGATAGTTCAAGTGTCTTCTCTCACTGAGATGTTGAGTGATTTTGTGGCGGGAAACCTGTAGAGGAGGGATACAATGTCACTTGCATTGGACATGCAGTTACAGTTGGTCTTGTGTTACACTGGGTGGACTCTCATTCGGGCACTGACAAGTGGCAAACACAGGGAGTGGTGGTCTAGTGGACAATATGGCCAGCTTACCACTACAGGGACATGTTGTTAGTTGTTTGCTCCTCTTTATGGTTGTATATATGCTCAGTTCGTTTGTCATATGCAACATACTTTTGTTGAGTCTTGAGTCTTGTGTTCAGTCTAGCACTTGCACCTTTCCACTCTCCCTGCATAGATGAAGCCTTGACACCCCCATTGTACCCGTGAGCCGTGGACTTAGAGCTGAGTGTGTTGCCAGCTAGATTGTGTATTGGTTCATGAGTTAGTCAAGTTCCACTGTGTTTGGAGTCTACAGTCGTTCCTTTGAGTCTATTGTGCTCCATCACTATACATTGTTTATTCTATTGAAAGTGAGGTTTCTTGCACATTGCATTGAGGAGCACCCACAATAGAGAGCACGATAACTTTTCCTGCTACTACAGAATAGGCACTTCCGCCCTTAGGTTAGTAATGAATAGATATTGGCCTTTACTATAGTAATTAATGTTGCGTGGCTTGATTAGCCCTTGCATATGTGTAGCATCATCTCTCTTAGCATGTACAATAGCTCTCAAGATGTAGGGAACGCTTGGTTGCTTTGGATTAGTAAATTGAATACGATTTTTTCTCATGATGGTTGTCCTAAGTTTTAATGGGTATGGTTTCTTCCCACCATGCTATCTTTTGCTTCTTATGACACATGGTGTCTCTCATACATTGTATGGACACCTACTTTCTCCCTCTATTTATAGGACTACCTAGTCAAGAAGGGAATTTTCACATAGCTGGGAATAGAGGATGTGGTTGGCATGGCTCCTTTTCCCTTCTCCCCTATTTAAGGTGTGTTTTTTACCCCTCATTTAGTCTTGGTATTTTGTCGAAATATGTTTTTGCGAGAGAGAGAGAGAGTGTGTGAAGTAGAAGGATTTGATGCGTTGTCCTACTTGCAAAAAGGAGCATTGTTGATTGAGCCTTGCAACATGGAGACTTTTGAAGAGGCTTCTTCTTCCTAGGTCTTGTTTTTTTTTTTAAATCACTTTGTACTTGTGGATTTGAATGAGATTCTTGATTACTACATGCTCTTTGTAATCATGAAAATTTCATGGTGACCTTTAGTTCTTTCAATCACTAATAGATTTTACTTTTTTGAAAATGGTTATTGGTTTGGCAAAGCTTCTTGGGGACGGGTACTGAAAGAGCTTTTGAAGGAAGCTTTTGAGAAGCTTTTTCCTGTTCCTCCTATTTAAGCAATGTTTTCAAGATAAAAGCTCTCCATGTTGTGGCTGGAGAGAGCTTGTTGGAGGGATCAGCTTTTTTGTTATTTCTCAATCCCTTAGAACATTCAAACTACCATTGTCTTTGATAAAGATTATGCTTGAAACATAGTGGAAGGACAATAAGGTACAATCCACCGTATTAGAACATGTCACTTGCGTTTCAATCAACAATTTTAACTCAGCACATAGCATCCACTAACAAAGAAATATGTTTTGCACAAAGTAGATGAATTGCAAAACATTTTTTACTCAGCACATAGCATCAACTAACAAAGAAATATGTTTTACACAAAGTAGATAAACTGCAAAACAATGTTTACTTAGCACACGGCATTCACCTACAAAGAAATATGTTATGCACAAAGTATACGAACTGCAAAACAAAAGACATCACATCATCTCAAAGCATGAATTCTCATTAAAAGAGTTTCAATACCAAATTAGTATGCAAATACATACAAAATCATATGTGCGTCGAATTCATTTAAGAAAATTATGTTTTATGTTTGAAATTGACAATTGAATACATGTATCAAATCTTCATTTGTCAGCTTGCTCTGATGGGCGAACATATTGTGGTTCAAATGCAAGCCAAAATAGCGGAGGAATATGTAGTAAATATGCTTGCAAGCCATATATGGTTTACCAATCGACTCGTAAAGTCTCCACATGTCCACATCGGACTACTAGCAACATGAACTTCTTACCTCTCTCCTTGAACTTGAGAAGAAGATGTCTCCACCATGAATTTTTCATGCATGCTTGCCTTCACGGCAATGTGTTGAACAACATGTGCCTCCATGGTTATGACCGATTCAATTCTCTTAAAGGCCTGAATCGATACTCGTAGCCGGTAACGCACATTGCTGGTCTCCCTTGCTGCAATCTTATTTACGGTGAATCCCCTTGTTGCTGATTCCAACAGCTCTAAGGCATTTATATTTGTTCCCTTTTCCACAGGCCAAGTATTGGGTACTCTTGCAAGACATTGAGTGATTGTATTACAGATTTTCCATGTGTGATCCACACTATTATTGCAGAGCCACATGAATTGTGCCTTCGAAGCATTACCTTGACCATTGTTATCCCCTTTCCCATGTGCGAATACCCAGAAGGATGGTGCAACTGCACCTGCACCTGTGTTCTTTATGTTTTTCCTGCATTTACCAAGTCTAGATCCCAACCACCCCTGACATTGAACCCTACTACCCTTTGGTATACGATGTATTGCCCACATTGTCTTATGAATATCCGTCTCCTCAACCATCATACCACCCTCATGTTCTTCAACCTCATGACTTGCCACTATAAATGTTGTCTATGGTCCTCGACAATTGCGAGAAACGTTTTGTGTAATATATTCAGGTCAATGCAACGCATTCTCTTCCTCACAACTTATTGTCCTAGCTTTTTTGTGCCTTCTGGCTATTGTAATATTATCTCCCTCCATTGTCGGTCATTGATAGAGGGGTGTACCTCCCAACCCATCTTCAATATCTTTAGCTGTAACTGTTGGACCCGGTGCTCTGCCTTGTTGTTCATGACAACCAAGTTTTTTTGGCCAAAGGTCCTGCTCCATCATATCTACCCTCGACAAAAGCAATCATCTTCACACTTTACAACAAAGCGTTTGATAGATTGGAAACGCATCCATCGTACAAGCTCAATGTTTCTTGTTTCCCTCGCTAGCAAGCCAACTGGCGTGTTTTGTTTTTGCAAGGTTTATAGTTGGAATGTAGGACAAATCATCCACTTCCTGCAACATAAAGGTCCTGCTCCATCATATCTACCCTCGACAAAAGCAATCATCTTCACACTTTACAACAAAGCATTTGATGGATTGGAAACGCATGCATTGTACAAGCTCAATATTTCTTGTTTCCCTCGCTAGCAAGCCAACTTGCGTGCTTTGTTTCTGCAAGGTTTGTAGTTGGAATGTATGACAAATCATCCACTTCTTGCAACATAAAGAATCTTGTAAATGCATTGAAACAAATAAATATACATTCCACTAGAATAGAACCCCGCATCGTTTTACCCCAACGAAGTGCTTTCTCCAGTGAGGGCAACGCACATGCCACCAACTGAGCGAACAATCCATCTATGACAAGTTATTGTCGGATACTTTTCTAGTTGCCCACTAAGCTTGAATAGTCTTGTACAAGCTTGTTGCCCCCTCCTCACTCCTTATACATCGCCATAGTTCACACGTACACTTGTGCTCATCCTATAAATTTTTATGCACGTTTGCATGGTGTGAATGTGCAAGCTTTACTCCTAATGAAACAAGAAAGAGTGTTCTCTTCCCTCTATAATATTGTCAGACCCTCCATTGAATACAATTCGAATAGCTCTCCAGTTTCCCCCAACCTCATCTGCTATGAATCCTCTAAAATCAGCTAGAAGGTGCCCGCTTTCCAAAAGCACAAAATTCATCATTTCCCAAAACATGATTTGAGCTTGTGTGACCTCTTCCTTCATCTCACAGATGGCTATTGTCTCCATTTCCTGGATCCTACAAAGTGCAATGATTTAACCAATGTTATGGACAAAAGCAAAAGAAGAGGGATGATATGTCAGTAGGTCTTATGCAGGGTCGTAGACATGGGCTGTCATTGTTGTCCACCCTACTACTCTATGGACGTGATCAAAGCAAACCCAGCTTTTCAAAGGTCTCCACTTCCATCTTGTCCCATTCTACTCACAAGCTTGACATTAGATCTCGGGCCATTGACTGACATTTTGAACACACGACATCTTTTGCTATGATCTTGGATTGTCCAGAAAAAAGCAAACCGTGGAAAAACTTGTAGCCGCAGCTATTTTTTAGCCAAATCAATTGGGACTCTGCACCAACACCAATCCGTGCAGTTGTTGCTTCTCGCATACAATGTTTGAATCTAAGTTTTGGGCAACAAACATGTAGGTCAGACCTCGTGGAGGGAGCAAAATTGATACATATACCAGACATCAATTCAATACCTTTGTGTATAAATCAATGGCTACATCTCCTCCAGTATAGAGAGGAGCTCATCTTATTCAATTGCTCCCCATTTTCTCAAACTGCCACCCCCATAAACATCTGCTTTGCAAGATTCAATTGCAAATGCATAGGGCCAGTCTCACTGGAATTTCAGACAGCACACATGACACAAGTTCTCTCGTTTGTCTCATCGATGATCGCAAAACTCCCTTTGCAACGGGGTGATTACGCCTTTCGAGGTGGATAAACAAACTGGGTCCAATTGTATTCAGCTAGCAAGTAATAGACAATGCATGGTCATTCCTAAAAAATAATTGGACAACTACCACAGTGAAAGCAACGTAGGTTCCATTTTCAAAGCTCAACGTACGAATTGATGTAGTTGATGTTAGCAATGTCCCCGTCCAAGATGTCTCATTTGGCAGCCCGTTCATTGCATTTATCGAGCACAATTATTCTTACAAATGAGGTGCCCACCACATTTACTTCTCTTGATCAAAGCTAGATACCTCATTCTAGAATGGACATGCTTAACCCAACATTGCCCATCATACTTTTGATCCATCCCCAGCATTTTTGGAATGCCATCTTGCACAACGTCGAGCTCATAAACACAATGCCCATTGTACATCTGTGGAACTTCATCAACACGCTTCTTAATTGAACATCTAGAGATCATTCAGCTTAACTTGGGATACTTGTGTCTATTTAATGCAATATACTCTAATGTACTCTATGTTTTTTTCCACCTGGTCAAAACCTGCCCATTTTTTTTTTCGATTTCTACTTTTCTTAAATTGCCTATCATTGCTTCCTTACAAGCATAAAAGGAACCTTGTGTCTTACCGGACGAATTTTCAGTAGCAATTTCTCCTTGTCCTCAGTGGAGCTGTCACAGACAACTCTATTATTGCCACCTTTGATGTTGAGGACATTATCATACTCTTGTGTGTGACCAACAGAAACTTTTGCAGACAAGGTTGAATCCACCAAAATTGAAATTACTAACCTACTTTCACACCATCTTTCACCTCCATCCAAAGTTGAACTGATGACAAACATCTTGTTGTCACCTCAACTCCCATAGTCCTCAAGATTCACCATAGAATATCTTGTTGGGCAATCAAGCAACAAAGGGACATCGCTAACATTATTAAAAAACAAACTCGCCTTGCACGATGAGGATGAAGCCATTGCTTGACAAATCTAGTAGATGCAAATGGATATTTGTGAATGTCTAAGCTTTCCCCTTATCCTATATTTATAGGCAATTTAGTCACTCAAACAAGATTAAGAAGCTCAATCTATTATATCTTGAATTAGGTGTGGAAATTAGAGGCCCAATTATTATCAATTCCTCCTATATACATATGGGTCAGTCTACCCCCACCTATATTCTAGATTTTTCTCCCTCCTTCCTACTCTTTACCCTCATTCTCCTAAATTCCATCTCAATCTCTCCAACTCCAAATCTTCATTCATCCCCTTTTTCTATACATGTTCTTTATCTCCTTCCCCTACCCCTAAATTACATCTCAGACACCTCTTCCCTCTTTTCTCTAAGATTTATGTCTTTATATCTGGTCTATCCCTCCAGTGCTCATCAACTCTTTTCCTATCACTAACTATAATTTCTCTAACTACTGCACCCATCCTTTACTTCTCTCTATCTATTTCCCTCACTCTATCTATCAATTTTTCTATCTCTCACTATTCTCCACCCTAACTCTTTATATCTAACACTTCAACTCATCGATCTCTATCTATCTCTCTTTAACATAAACTCTATCATCTGTCCTCTCTTTAAATTTTTCCATCAATCTCTATAACTTACTCTTCTCTATTCTCTATTTTCCAAAAAGTCATTTTTTTCACAAATCTCTCTTCTCTATTCTTTAACAAATCAATTTTTTCTCATCCACACTCCATCACCCACTTTAATTAAAAATAGTGTTAGAAAGAGGGAGAGAAAGAGATAGAGAGACAGTGTTGAAAATACTGCTAGAAAGAAGGAGAGAGATTATTTCTCTGATAATTGTCCTTTAGAGGTCCAATTAACCTTTTTCTTGCATCATATCCAGTGATTGAAAAAAACCTAGGTTTATTGTATTCCCATTTACAAATTTCTCATTTTTCCTCTAAATTCTATCTGACGTTTTTAAAATTCTCTCAATTTGCCTCAGGCAATGGGCGCTAGCCTCGATGATCCTCTCTCTCTCTCTCTCTCTCTCTCTCTCTCTCTCTCTCTCTCTCTCTCTCTCTCTCTCTCTCTCTCTCTCTCTCTCTTCTTCTTCCACGTCATGCCCATTCCATCACCTTCCATCCTCCCACAATGGGTGCTAGCGCTCACACATTGAGAATGCAAGGAGAGAGGGTGATAGAGGGTGGATGCGTTGGAAGAAAAGATAGAGAGAGATCGAGGATCCCCCTTGCTTGCTCTCTTCATCTCATGCAAACAATGAGCCCTAGCACCATGGAATAGACTTAGCACCGATCATCTTCTCTCTCTCTCTCTCTCTCTCTCTCTCTCTCTCTCTCTCTCTCTCTCTCTCTCTCTCTCTCTCTCTCTCTCTCTCTCTCTCTCTCTCTCTCTCTCTCTCTCTCTCTCTCTCTCTCAAGCCCATCTTATCACCTCCCCTCCTTCCACAACGGGCACTAGCGCTCACACGATGCGAAGGAAGAAAAGATAGAGAGAGCGAAGGGGAGTGTTCCAAAGCAGTTTTTTTTAAATCAATGAAAACAAAATTGTATTTAAAACTAATTCAAGCCACTTTCACTCATGCGAGTAGTGAAAGCTTGCGCCAAGAAGAAGACTAAGCAAAGCTGGAAGATTGAAAGCACTCGCAAGCAAGGGGAATTTCTCCTCCGTCTCAAACGCTCAAATCTTTCGGTGAGTCTTCTCGTCCATGCAAATAAGTTTCCTCAGTGCTAGTAATATTGTCCTTCTCCCTACCTCTCTCCACTTTGCCTTTTCAAAATCTCTCTCTCTCTCTCTCTCTCTCTCTCTCTCTCTCTCTCTCTCTCTCTCTCTCTCTCTCTCCCATCATGATCTCTGATCTTGCTCAGCCCTCATGGAGATTGTGTGTGTGTGTGTGTGTGTGTGTGTGAGAGAGAGAGAGAGAGAGAGAGAGAGAGATTTTGGAAAGGCGAAGTGGAGATAATGAGAGAGACAGAGAGAGATTTTGAAAAGGCGAAGGTGAAAGAGGGAGGGAGAAAGATAGATAGGTATCTCTATATAAATATTGAGATTTGTCCATTTCAAAAATTGTTAAAGTATACGAATCCATTAACTTTCTTTCCAAAGTTTTTCTCCCTCCCTCTATCACACTCTCCTCTTTCATATCTCTCCCTCTCTCTCTCCCCCTCAAGTTCATCATAAAGTCTGAGCGCTCAGCCTTCATGATCACCGAGAGAGAGAGAGAGAGAGAGAGAGAGAGAGAGAGAGAGAGAGAGAGAGAGAGAGAGAGAGAGAGAGAGAGAGAGGAAGAAAAGAGGATAATAGAGGGAAGGAGAAATCAAATATAAAGGCATACGGTCAAGAAGATTTTTGAGTCAACATCAACTTCAACTTGGGAGAGAGAGAGAAGGTGGGGGCTTAGGAGCTAGTGAGATATAGAGAGAGCTAAATAGAGGGGTGGCAAGAGAGAATAAAAGAGCCAAGGGAAGGGAGATATATTAAAAGAGAGAGGGAGAGAGATACTCATGAGGAGAGTGAGATAGAGGGAGGGAGAATTCCTATATAAAGGTGTGAAGCATGGAAGTTCTTGGAGTCGTGAGAGTGGGTAACAAATGATTGTTTACAAGGTAATAATCATCTTATTTGGTAGATCATGTGTTCCTTATTGTGGGATGTTATAATAAAATCCTTAGTCTAGGGAAAGTGAACGAGAGAGGTAGAGGATACGGTTTTTAGCATAGGATGTTACATGGTTTATAGGTCTTTTGCCTCCCTCTATCACCCTCTTCTCTTCCTTCTAAAGGAGCTTGAGGGAGGGGGGGGGGGGGGGGGGGGGGGGGGGGGGGGGGGAGAGAGAGAGAGAGAAGAAGGAAGAGAAGAGGGTGATAGAGGGAGGGAAAAATCATATACGGAGGGGTATGGCCTAGAGATTCTTGTGTCATCAGAGTTAGTATCGAGCGGCTATTCACAAGGTAGCTATCACCATTAATTTTAACTTGGGAGAGAGAGGGAAGGTGGGGGAGAGAGAACAAGAGGGAGAGGGGGGGGGGGAGATAGAGGGAGAGCGAGAGTTGGAGATTTCAATGGGGTAAACTGATAGAGCGAGAGGTGGGGGCTTAGGAGCTAGTGAGATATGGGGAGAGCTAAATAGAGGGGTGCCAAGAGAGAATAAGAGAGCCAACGGGAGGGAGATATATTAAGAGAGAGGGGGGGATGGTGGGAAATCCATCGATATATAAGAGTGTGCATTGAGAGCGGAGTGACATAATGTTTACAGGTAGAATTATGGTTTTCCCTTTTTGTTGATCCTTCAAAGTTTTCTATCTTTGCATTAACGACTAAAGCCAAAGATGGCCAAGAAAACTGATGTTGATGCTTACATTGAATTCATTTACAATGGAGGATCGATTGGTGTTGGAAAAATAGACAAGAAATCAAATTCGGCCAAGCTTCATGGGAGCATATTGTCGATTAGATGCTTCTTTGTTGTTGAGGTAGAAGTATATGAAGAGAAGGATGCTCCTCTGCCTCATGTTCCTTTCGGAAATGAGGAAATGACTGCTTTGAAGAAGGAGGAGAACAGTTTTTTTGCATGGCCTAGAAGTGATTTGGTAATTTTTGGATTCATTTCACTAATGGCTTGGCATTGATATCCTTTGAGTGTAAAGTGTTCCATGTACATCTGTAATGGGTTAACTTGTTGAATGATCTTTGTTGTGCTTTTTGTTAAATAGTCGATCACCAAGATTGCAAGGACAGAATCACAACAAATGTCATCATCTGTGTTTGTCGGCTTGGTAACTAAAGTGCTTAAAATGTTTGTGGAAACCTTGCCCAAAGCTTGAGGTGATTTTTATGCTTAAAATGACTAAGGTTGTTGAAGTGTTCAATTCAAAGATAAACTCTCAAGAGGCATCAACGGTTTCCATGGTTGATTGACCAAGTGCTTGAAGTACTCAATTCAAACCAAATGATTTAAGAAAGCATAACAGACACATGTTCAAATGATCCTCCACATGTGGCCCTCATGATGTGCTTGAATCCTATTGAATAGGTTTTAAAGGGGTCCAATAAGAATTTAGATGCATAAGAATAAATAATTAAGTTCTTTCTCTTAAAGAGGAAAAAAAGGACACATGTCCAAATGAAATAATTAAATAATACAAGAGAGAGAGAGGTTTGGATCGAGCATGAGAGGGGAGCATACTCTCCCACACACACACACACATTCTCTCATTGTGTGGAGTGCAAAGTGCAAGAGCTCCATCTCCTTCTCCAAGCTTGTTGAGAAGTGGAGAGCCTACACCAACACTCTTGGCTATGGAATGCATTTCTCCTATGAATGATTCTTCTTCCTTCAAAGGTGTTTGAGGCCTTGGAACTGAGGCTTGGGATAGTTGATGCTTTTTGCAAAGTTCATGTTATGCTCGTGATGCATGAAGCTTTCCATCTTCATAGAGTCACCGAGGTCACAAGGAACACAAAGATTGTATTGTACGAAGTCTCTCTTGATGGGAGAATCTATAATACAAAAAAGCCTTTTGGAGGGGGACCG
Organism: Adiantum capillus-veneris; assembly: GCF_014529385.1. Classification (NCBI taxonomy): domain Eukaryota; kingdom Viridiplantae; phylum Streptophyta; class Polypodiopsida; order Polypodiales; family Pteridaceae; genus Adiantum; species Adiantum capillus-veneris. The sequence goes on from NW_028221788.1 coordinate 38,810, forward strand.
CTGGTTCCAAGTAAATCCGATCCTCAATTGTTGTTATGTTCTCTAACACTCTCTCTCTTGCAAAAGTATTGTTCATGCCAAGTTAATTAAGTACTATGTTTATGTTGTTACCATCAATTAATTTCACCCTCTATGTTCTCAAAGTAATCTCACAAAAATGCTCACTCGAATTCTCTTAATTCCGCTATTCTCAAAGTTCACAGGCCATTTCCATTACACTTGTAGAATATGGTAAAAGACAATATGTTCCCTGAAGCAATAGCTAAAGCTACCGTGATAAGTACTAATACCAAAGATCTTTCTTGTGAATCGGGTTCAAATGCTAAGACAAAGCATAGTTCCAAACAATTTCTCAAAGACCCAAGCCCTCGATACTTTGTCGCTTGCCAATTTGAACATTTCTTGAGTGAGTAACATGTTAATTACGCATGCTTTCTTATATGTATGCATAATAACTTATAAGCTTCACCCAAAGTCAAAGAAGTGCATCTTTCTTGGATATGACGAGTATGGTGAGATGAGATGTAACTTACGAGGATGGAAGGATAGCGGGCAAGAAGATGTAGTTTATGAGGATGGAAGAATAGCGGGCAAAAAGAAGTGCATCTTTCTTGGACATGACGAGTATGGTGAGACGAGATGTAGTTTATGACAATGGAAGAATAACGGGCAAGAAGATGTAGTTTATGAGGATGGAAGAATAGCGAGCAATCATGGTCTTATTTGTATGGATAATAACTTATAAGCTTCACCCAGAGTTAAATAAGTGCATCTTTCTTGGATACGACAAGTATGGTGAGACGAGATGTAGTTTATAAGCATGGAAGGATAGTGGGCAATCATGCAATTGTGTTCAACAAAGAGCAAATGTGCAAGGAGCTTATACCTATTGTTGAGATACAAAGGATAATCTTTTAAGAAAATGGGCACTTGATGGCATAGCTAAAATAAATTCGCATCATCAAATAGAATACCTTTACACACATTCAAACATTTAGACCTCACTTGTAATGCAATATATATAAAAGAAAAGCTTCAAGGATAAAACACCCGATAAATCATGGTTTCATAAGACATCATTATCTAAATTTTAGAATCTTTGCACATGTAGCCAAAGCAGAGGTCATTACAAGGAAGCTGAAAAGGGGAAGTAGTTCATGTTGTTGTTGTTGTTGGACACACATAGAGTCTACTTAAAGGAAGAATATTTTACAAATTGCATGTGGAAGAAAACTAGGAGCATGGATATGAAAAATATACACTATCCCATGTGCTAACCTCTTTTTTTTGTAAGCTTTCTCAACTACGAAGCATTCAAGGAATATCATGCATTCTGCCCTTATTTTTCACATTAAAAAACCCCTTTATTTTTCTAATGAGTAATCGGGTTGAAGTTTCATGATGATAAACACGTTATTTGTAGGTGACCCCATCGAGCAAGTACGAAAAATGTTTTTTAGCTCACTTTTTACTTGGCGTGTGGTTAAAGGAAGATGGCTTTGTAGATATTTTTTTAAATGGGTACACAAATACTAATTGCATGAAATGATGCTTATGGACAATGGTTGGATTTCAATGCATACTTTCAAACTTTGAGCAATTCTTAAAGTTTGTCCCGTGTTTATAAACTTACATGAGATGACACCAAGAATCTCTAGCTTTGTAATATAATTAAAACTTGTCACATGCGAGGTTCAAAGACAATGTTCTTTTAAAAATTACATTAAGGCAAAAGCACTCTTTGCATATTGACACGCCATGCTCACAAAACAAAAAGTGTTTGTCTTTACAAAAAACAATTATTGATCCACAATTTTTTTGAAAATTATGTTTTTTTAATTAAAAAAATATAGAGAGTAGAACTTGTAAATATATTTGGCAATAGTGAAAATAGATGGTACACATTTTTTTTGCATGTGCCCCAATATTATTGGCTTGCTAAAGGCCTTAGTACCCAAAGAGTGAAGGTCGTTCAATTTTCCTTGTAAGACAAGTGTCCTAAGGGGCCTCAGAACCCTTGTGAATAGAAAGCTATTCTCCAAAGCTGCATTTTCTTTTTGGCTCTCTAAAAGAAACCCTTAGTGTTGGGCTCGGTCAAGTGGACTTTCATAACTTTCAATGCATGATGGAGACTTACCTTTCATTTCACATCCTATGTTTACTTTTCTTGCATTCTATTGTTTTAGAATGCTAAAGTGAATGTGTTTTCTTGTTGTGGATTGTCCTTTCATTTAAGACCTCAAGAATTTTTCCTCAAAGTTACTTTAGTTCAATTCACCTTCAGGTGATATTTTTTGGCCTGCCAAAGGGCAAAGGCTATAGCGATGCATTGTCTTTTTGCTGACTAAAATATTTTTTATTTATTTTGTTCATTTTCAAGCATTTTTTGATAGACAAAAAATGTTGATTGGTTGAAGTAAGATAGTGGGCACTCATTTAGATGACTGGTACTCATTTCTAACAGTGGGACAAACTATTAAAAATCAGAGACTCGTCTTTTCCTCGTAAGCATACAAGCATACATACATTTAATGCAAGCCTTATAGATTAGAAGTGGGGAGTGTAGTCCTGCCAATCTCAGAAAAGAGTCGTATTTTTAGTAGAATTCCAGTAGATGCTTCTTTTGCTTTTGCAGGAAAAGGCTGGAGGCGGCACGTGGCGGAGATGATGTGCATTGAGAGTCGGGACGATAGTGAAGAGAGAGGGTCAGGCAAAGGCAGTGAGAGTTACAGTGCTGACGAAGACGGAGAGAGAGAGAGAGAGAGAGAGAGAGAGAGAGAGAGAGAGAGAGAGAGAGAGAGAGAGCGAGCGAGCTTCACCCTCTTTCTCTGCCTCTGCCTCTTGCCTTGGTGCAGAGCTCCCCTAGAGCCTAGAGTAATCATCCTTCCCTTCAGTGGCTTCAAACTATCACAATAGAGCAACAAATTTTCGTCTAGCAATCTCTCGCTCAGTGCTGTAGTCATGCTTGGCCTTGCAGCTGGGTGTCCATCCCTTGAGTGTGCGACGGTGACGATCCATACTTGGACTCAGATGTAGCAGTCAAGTTGTGGTTGAGGGCTAGGAGCGGTATCAATGTTGGACAATTAAGGTGCGGTACAGATGGGAGGGGCATGACACTTGAAGAGGAAGTGGTGCAGAGTGAGGAGGAACATGCAAGCGGGAGATCATGGACGTTGCACGTCTACCTCTTTCTTTTTGTTATGTTCTCATCGAAGGCCATGCAGAAGGGACGCCCTTGTTGTGCAAGGGTGAACGCAAGAGAATGTGGAAAAATGTAGAGAGAGGGGGAGATGGCAAAGAAGCTCATCCACAACGAGGCAGACATGGCCATGGAATACGATTTTGAGATGCTTGTATTAGAAAGAGATTTTCCCATATCTTTGGGGGCAAGAGGAAGTGCGGCATGGTGGACAGAAAGAGAGAGGGAGAGAGAGATGACGGGTGTCACCAAGAGCGCAGACACAGACCAGGTGCAGACGGGCGCAAGACCAAGAGGCAAAGGGACTCTCTCTCTCTCTCTCTCTCTCTCTCTCTCTCTCTCTCTCTCTCTCTCTCTCTCTCTCTCTCTCTCTCTCTCTCTCTCTCTCTCTCTCTCTCTCTCTCTCTCTCTCTCTCTCTCTCTCTCTCACAGATCTCTATCTTTTCTCCAAAGTACTGAGCGTGATCGCGATAAGGAGAGGGGAGTTGGGAGGGCATGCATTTGAGTGTGATTAAACGTTAAAGGTAGTGATGTGGTGCAGCTTATCATCATGAGGTAAGGTAGAGGTTTCCCATGCTGGAGTGGGGGGCCGAAGATGAAGCGTTGGTGGGAGGCCAACCTAATATACTGCAAGGTACGCACCCGTTCTGTAGACCAAGGGAGCTAGCAAACGGAAGGGTCGGGGCAGCACATGGTGACGCACAGGAGAACAACGGGGAGGACTTTACCGGGTGGGGGAGTATGCGATGGAGAGGGAGGCTGCAAACCAGCATACTCTTGGACTCAGTGGAGGGATTGGGGGTATCAGCTATGTGATAATTGACCCCAATTCTCAAAACTTCCCAATCTCTCTCTCTCCCCCTTGCCCTCCCCCTCCCAAAAAAAATAAATCCAAAAGCTTCTCTTTGTGCGTGTGGGTGAAGCAAACAACACTTAGAGAGCCCCAGATCTTGAAAACGACAATGAGCAAGGGTTTTAATTCGGGCTCTCAAAACCCAGCAGGCATACATTTCTCTCCAAGGTATTGATCAAGCACTCATATTAACAATTCATTGGAAGCCCGAAGTTCATGTGACGAGCATTTGGCGAGCATCTGATTCTGACACTTAGTGCAATGAGCAGATCGACTACAATTTTCTATGATTAGCAGAAACCCTAACCAACTGCACTATCCAGGAGTTTCAAGTTCTTACCAAAAATCAGTGCGCGTTCGAGTTGGTATTCTCTTGGACTATATAAGTTATTTGGGCTTAATCAATGTGATGGTGTGTACTTGTTTTTTCAAATTACAATAATAAAAGCTTCTATCAATGCACCTTGTTAGAAGCCATGGATGAGAGTGGAAGTTGGGGTGATAGCACAGAGGACGTTGGTGATGAGGGGCGGGTAATGTTCATTTTACTTCTACGAGTATGAACTTGCAGGCTTCGTGGTCACTATCATGCACGCAATTAGCATGCCATGTGAAATAGTTTCAACGAGGCCAGACGTAGTGCATCGAGTTGATGTTGTCCATAAGGTGGTACATGCACGGTGCCTTGTGGACAGCTTCTTCTCAAGCCTCTATGTGTGTGTGTGTGTGTGTGTGTGTGTGTGTGTGTGTGTGTGTGTGTGTGTGTGTGTGTGTGTGTGTGAGAGAGAGAGAGAGAGAGAGAGAGAGAGAGATGCAATATACGTGCGTGACCTGCAACAACATCAACCAATGAATTTATGTCTATGCAGGGATTTTTGGTACAGAGTTCGCCTCCAGGTTCATATGCGAAACATCTGGGTTGGTCACGAGTATCACGAAAAATAGTCGGGTAAATAATGAGTGCGGCACCACGAGCCCTTCCACATGTGTGATCATGTGAGCAATAGTCTAATGAACTCTTCAGTGTGGAGATTGTTCTAGATCTTGGATTAACAGCTACATGAACCTAAATATCTTGCAGGTTGCTCTTCCAAGCTCAAGTATTTACTTTTGCACAACACTAGGAGTTGCATAATGTCAGGTAGGCAAACATCAGTTGAAACAGTTGCTAGGAGAAAATATTGGGCATGTGCAGTCTCTTCCTTCAACACGGTGTCATTCTTCCTTCAAAGCTAGCAATCTGGAGCTACAGCAACCAGCAACCAAAGAAAGGGTATGTAATTTATCTTTTCTTGTGCTTTGTTCTGCGACATTGTGTTTTTGGATTGGCTTTTTGCTCTGAATTTTAGGTGGGTTATATTGTGTACAGTTGTTGTGAGCACTTTCAGATTTAAAAATTGATCGTAGCTCAGACGACAAAAACTAAAACATGATGTGAGTTTGGTATACAATCACGAGGAATAAGTTAGATAATCGAAACTTTGATATGTGTTAATATTTTCTATTTGCAGTGATTTCATAATTCTATTTACTCTGGTTTTTTGTTTCTTAGATTAGTGCTTTACTCTGGATGAGTTTGTCTAACATCTTTAGGACAACGACTAAAACAAGATTCACATAGATTTTGTACAGATGGTTCATGCTCTTGTTTTTGTATGTGTGGGAGCTCATATCGATATCTAGTTCTACACCTAGATTATTGTCTCTTAAGGTAGGCCAACACATAAAATGTTGAGTCCAACACAGTGTCAAAGAGACTAGTGTATGCATAAAGGAGTGTACTGCTGGTGTCCATGGCCACACCTCCCGGAGAGAAGGGTTTGAAGTGGCTAGTCCTGCCATGACAAATCGACACTGGATGCAGATCATGTCACCATGGAAAATGTGGGTGCCTACAATATATAGCAATCTCCTTGGTCCCATTGTCCACAACATGAGCACCCCTGCGCACCAACCTCGCTTGCCCATCAAAACCTTCATTTTGGAGCTCTCTAGTGAAGATTTGAAAGTCGGTCCTGCATGCAGTGACCCGACATTATGGCCTCTTTCTGAGCCTCACTGGCTCTGGTCAAGCCTGGCGTGGATGAGGACAACACATCACAGATTGCTCTAGATAGGATGTGCAGCATCGCCAAGCCAATTAATGCTCTACCATCCAACCAGGCATGCTCTGTTATGACCCTAACACCGACATTCCCAACCACACCTCCTACGCTTTTGATTCCTGTTACCAGGTTATCGGTGCCTCTCTAGACAGTTGTACCTTTGGCAGGTCAAAATTGTTATGACCACCAACCCCAATGAGTTGTCTCAGTTTTTCTCATTCAGGCAGCACTTGATTGCCCAGTCTTGCTAATTGGTGATCTTTGGCAGGTAATTATGGGAGGAGCCTTTTCTCGAGAAGATAAGTAGTATTTCCCAGGCATTAGAAAGTTTCTTGTGATATTGATGCATTTATGTGTTGCTGATGCATTGCTCATTCTTTCGCTCTTGGTGTTAATGACATGCTCTCTTTAATTTGTCTCGGCATGTTGAATTCCATGTTTTTGGAAGGTCATAACATCACTGTCTCAAGGAACGCTACCTTATCATGCATGGGCCAACAACACATCGGTGGATGGCAGTGGCAACCATGTCAGCAATTGGGCCTACTTCGAAAGCATGCCCCAAGTTCCAACACCTTGCGCTATTAATTTTTAGACTAATTGTATCTTGACTAGCATGGCCATTATGCCAGGCTACAGTTGTAACCATGTCATGGATCTAGTTGCATCAGTCAAGGACTTCCATAAATGTGACCATTGCATTTTATGATAGAATCTCAATCCTATTATTTATAATAATAGATAATAGAATTGAGATTCTAATATTAAATTGTGGAGATGTGATTGTAATCTTATATTATTTATATGAGCTGACATTTTTGTTAGGTGCATCTCATTTTGGCAGGCCTTGTGATTTTATCACTTGTTTTCTTTATTTTTTTAGCAAAACTCACAATTGTGAGTGAATTATATTGAGCAGCCGAAAAAATTACAAGGTTTTGTCATGCTCATGTTAAGCCATGACAACATCTAGGAATCATAATTACAACGGCTATAAGGGCAACCACTCCCCCGATGGCAAACGTTTGCCCCCGGTATTCCGTCTGCTTACAACAAGGCACAAGTAGTCCTGGACCAGTACTCCGAGTGATGCTTGCGCTCGAGTGCCCATATTAGCACTTTGCTTTCCTATGTAATTTCTGCGAAGCTTGCCACCTCAAATCCTCCTTCGAACACATGGCAGTTCCTTGTTTGCCATACATTATGAAAGAAGAAGTATCTGACAATCTGAGTGCTGATGAGGAGTGCAGGACTACCTGAGTTTTTACCTCCAAAACATAGGTCAGTCTTGAAAAATCTAATTTTCCATGTTCTCTGGACCCACTTGCATACTTTCCCTGCGAGGCCTTTTATAGTTGGGCAGTCCATGAATAGGTGGGCCAGATCTTCACTAGTCAACCTGCACCCCAAGCATCGATTTGACCCAATCCCTCTCTCCTGGATCTTCACCCCCGTCGGTAGAGCACCCCAAGTAACCTTCCACAAGAAAACCTTCATGTATTCTGGAACCTTTGGCTTCCATATGTTCTCCATTACATGCTCCCACCTTTCCTTTGTCCATTGCTTTTTCCATAGCGTATTAAGGGGGCTAGACCAATTCTTCTTTTGCATCATTGTTTGATAAATGATTTTAGTATGGGGTTTCCACAAGAGATTGCTTCCGGGCCATTTCTAGGCTTTCCAGTCCAACCCCGAGTCACAAATTGGCATCACTAGATTGTCAAGTCCTTTCATCACTTTGTGGACAAGCAAGACCTCCAAGCTATTGAGTTGGTACTGGGCAATCATAAGGTCAATGGTTTTCCAACTCTTGTTCACACTGTCCCAGAAGTGCTCAAGTTGGATCGGACCCTTATTATTCAGCTTCCTTGCTCTCTCAATCCAATAGGGATTTTGTGGCGGATCTACAACTTTGGAGAGCCAGGGGGACAATGTAAGATGGAGTTCTTGAAGTATCTGGCTTCTTCCCCCCACTTTAAGACTCCTGCTACTCTATTGCATTTTCTTACCAATTCTCCTGAGCTGCCCCCCAGTCTTAAGGTAGACCACCCCGGGGCAAGCAGCTTGTCATGAACCTCCACCCCTCTCCACTTTCCTCCCTTTGAGCCCAGTTTAGCTGCTTCTATCATATCTCTGATCATAACTGCCCAGCCTTGATCCTGTTTAGCCAAGGAAACCACAAATTTGGCGCAACAAGCTTCTACATGGGTCACCGGGTTAAGAATCCCGAGGCCTCCTTGATTCCTCGGCCGAGCAACTGACTCCCAACTGGCCCATTGCCATGGCCTGGAAGATTTTGTGTTATTTTTCCATATAAAATGTTTTTACTGGTTTTAAGAGCTCTTTCCAGTGACACTTAGTCATCTTGAGAAGCGGGCTAGTGAAGGCAATATAAGGCATCATGAAGGCATTCATCACTTTTATCCGACTTGGGAATGGGAGAAGAGCATACTCCCACCTTCTCATTTTTGTTTTGATTTTTTCAAGCACCCACTCGAATCTTTGCTTGTGAGTTACATGCACCCCCAAGGGGGCTCCCAGATGTCTAAAGATCTTTCCTTTTGTGACAATCTCTTCTGACCAGATAGAAGGATCAAATGAGTCATTTTCTGATAAGGAAATCATCCTTGACTTCTCTATATTACACTGGGACCCCGAAGCTACCGAGAACATTTGTACAATCTCCAGAGCTTTTCTGATGACTTGGGGGCACGCCTTCAAGAAGAGGAGAGAATCATCTGCAAAAAGTTTTGCCAGGAGTTGTCTATTTCCTGGTAAAACAAGGCCTTGCACCTCCCCGCGCTCAGCACTAGCTTCGAGCGTCGTGATTAGAGGATGTGATCCTATGGCAAAAAGTAGGGGGGCAAGAGGGCATCCCTGTTTAATAGACCTTTTAACCTCAAAAGAGCCCACAATTCTACCGTTAAAGAAGAGCTCTAACTGGCTTCCAGCCCCCATTACACGAGCCATCCGACAGAGGCACGGCCCAAATCCTAGAGCTTCCATGATAGCTTCTATATATGTCCATGTTATTCTGTCATAGGCCTTGTCCAGGTCCAACTGCAGTAGAATGCACTCCTGCTTTGTGATAGTTGCGTATTCTATGCCCACCATTGCTGCCAATATGTTATCGTATATGGACCTTCCTTTAATGAAACCATGTTGATGGGGGGAGATGATCTTGGTTAGTAAGGGGGCTAGTCTGAGGGCCACTGCTTTAGCTACAATTTTGTAGGCCACCGACATCATCATTATAGGGCGCCAATGTTGTAGTTTAGAGTAGCAGATTTGTTTTGGGATGGGCTTGATAAGCCCTCTCTTCACACTTGTCTCCAACGACCCTTCGACCATGGCTTTATTGGCCAAACTTGTAATTGGGGCCTTGAGATCATCCCAAAATTCTGCATAGAATTCCACCATCATCCCATCCCAACCAGGGGACTTTTCCTTGCCAAGGGCTTGCAATGCTAGTGAGCATTCATCTTTAGAAAATGCTCGTTCCAAGTTAATAGATTCTAAGTGGGGAATTTCTTTTTTAACACTCTGTAGTAAGGTCCCTCTGGCTTCCTCCACTTCTCGGGACTGGGTCTCCGACCGTCCAACGATTTGACTGAGATAGCTCAGCATCATACCAGCCATTTCATCCTGGTTATGAACTGCTATCCCTTTCTCATCCTTGAGTGAGCGGACGTGGCCCCGGCTCTTCTTGATTTTTAGAGCCCTAAAAAAATGAGCTTGATTGGAGGCTTCCGGTTGCAAATAAATATCCCTAGAGAGAAGTCTAGCCTTTTTGACATCTTCTACCTGCTCATTAGCGAGATTCGACTTGGCTTCAAGCCATCGTTTGTGTTCGCCCTCAGTAGCCTGTCCATTGGCTTTTATAGCGGTAAGTAATTGTACCTCCGCTGAAAGATGCCACAAGTGATCCTCCCTAGCTTTCTTGATTCGGGGGCCTGAGGTTTTGATTGCTTTCTGGATGCTCCAAGCAAAGAGGTCCCACGCATTGTGCTTGTTGAGGTCGACATCTTTTTTAAGCTTACCCGGTGCTTTCTTGGCTAGATTCCTGAAAAGAGGGTCTTTGAAGAGGTGTGCCCCTGCTACCAACAGTTTTTTTTAACCTCTTGGGGCCTGTTCCTCCTCTTTATTCTTCTTAAATTGAATGTGTAGAGGAATGTGATCCGAGAGGATTGTTGTTGGGACTACCTTCATTTCCATCAGCGTCGGTATCCAGTCAGCTTGGTGCGAGCAGTAGCATCTGTCCAATCTGGAGGCAGTGCGGGCGTACTGAAGGCTTGTGTAGGTGAACCAGGATCCTGCCGGATGGGTGGTTAAGAAACAACTTCGGCTTCAATTCTTTGTCCACAATGCTGAGGACGGCACTGAAGGCGTTATTTCCTTCTCCATAAAATACCAGTTTCTTTCCAAGCATCTGCTTTCTCTTGCTATGGGCGTCAAGATGGTGTTCTTGAATGGCCCAAAAGTTGACTGTCTTCTCCTTTTTTATTTCCTCCCAGAAAAGGGTACTCTTCTTCCGGGTTTTCACCCCCTTTACGTTCCAAGATTGGATAGTGAGAGACTCCATCATTAATACGGGGTTCATTGGGATAGAAGCACGAATTCTTCAGCGTTCGAATCATTCCCCCCCCCCCCCCCCCCCCCCCCCCCCTCCCTTCTCCTTGGTCTCAGGAGAATCCGGGGGTTCCAAGTCAGAGGATTTCTTTTCTTGCAGTGTTGCAAATGGGTTGTGCAGAAGGATAATGAACCCCCCTTCTTTTGAAGGGGTGGAGGATGCATTAGATCCTTTCACCTCCAGCGTTCTGAAAACTTACAGCACTTTGGAGTTTCTTGCTACTGCCTTCACTCTTTTGGCTCTTTTCAGACCCGGGATTTGGACAGTCGTCGTCGCCGTTGTTACTGTCATAAATTTGGGGGTAGCAGCGGGAGTAATGATCCTATTAATATTGCCCGTACCTTCAGAAGTTCGTTGTATGGGAACCGATTCTTCCACCATCTTTTCCTGCATCTTCGTATCCAATTTCTCACACACCCTCCCTCCTTCACCCTTCCCTGTATTTGTCCCTTCATTATTGTCTCCCTGCTTCTCCAGCCCTTCCATCGGGGATTCCATTTTATTGGGGCCCTGTACTGCCGGAGCTGTAGTACCATTAGTATTCAATGGGCAATCCTTGGCGAAGTGACCAAAGTTGTTGCATTTAAAACATGCCCCAAAGTGCCAAAGTTTAGCAGAATGGTAACAAGCCCAGCTCCGACATTGATAACCATGCTTTTAGGTGGCGTTTTGGAAGAATCCCATCCTATACAAAGCCTGTTTGAAGTTCTGCCAAACCCTCTCTTACTAGGTATAAATAGGGGAGTGCCCAGTTGGCTAGCAAGCATCCTGAGATTATCCCACAGCCAGCTAGGCAGTCCCACAAACTCTACCCAGACTGGATGAACCGCTTGCAAAGATTCAACTGAGTCGAACACTGGCTCCCAAGGCACCACACACATCGTAGTCCTATTAAATACTAGGGGCCCTTTGTCGAGGATCTTATCCACATCGAAGGCCTCTTTGAATCTCACTGAGCAAAACCCTTTAGCTAGGTATGAAGTACTTTCAACTGCTCCTCCATGACCAAGGATTTGAGGGCCTTGCAGCCATTGGATCATCTCAAACTTGTTCGGGATTCTTCCCCTAAACCCAAATACAAGCGTCATCTTAGCTTGGCTGGCTGGCTGTTTTTTTATAAGCGCTGGTGGAATCGCTACAGTAATAGCCTCGGCAACCTCCACATGCTGTGTGGTAGGGACTTTTTTAAAGTAGAGAAGGCTCGATCTGCCAACCTGTCTTCTACCAGCCCACTGAGTTCTGAATGGGAGCACGTTCTTTTGTTGTTGTTAGGGCCGGCCTCAAGCATCTTGCTGACTTCCAAGAGCTCTTGTTGCAGTCTAGATTTTGTATTCTGCAGGTTTTTGATATCCCCTGCACTTGACATCCCTTCTACTGAGCTTTTTCCATTATCCCTAGAGTTAGGTGCCTTGAGTATGCTAGCAAACGACATACCTGGCCTGCAAGTAGCCGATGAGCTTGACGCTTTATTTACATTTGCACAGATTGGTCCTTGAGGAACCCCGTCTTTGATGGTTTTTACTTTGAATTTGAACCCTTGCGCTGAGCCCGTTTTCACCCATGTTTCCTCAGATGGGACTTTTTCGATCGGAGGAATTTTGACCTCATGTGTGGTTGATACCTTTGGCGAGCTGGGGCCTGACATTTTCGTGTCGTGCATTGGTCTCACGACCGAGACGCCGCCTATATCCATTGGTACCGCCAGCTCCATTTCGGACCTTTCCCTTGCCGCTAACATCTGCAAGAATTTTCAAATGTCCTCATTTACGGCAAGGCCGTCGAATTCCATTAGCAAAGATCCTTTAGTAACTTATCAATCGCTCAATCCACAATCGGCCAACCGCAACCTCCCAGATTTTAGGTTATGGTGTGAAAGGGGTACCATGCAAAAGGGAGGCCTTATAGAGCACGGGCGATTATTAACTGGAGCTGCCAACGATTATTAGCTCTTGCTACTAACGATAATTATTTAATGTATGCTGCAAGCAATTATTTACTACGATGCCATCGCGATTATTTAATGTTGTGCAACAAGTTGGCGTGCTGGAGTGGGGGGGGATATGCGGTGCACAAGTAGCTTGGCGCTACCCTATTCTACTCCTCCAAGCTGCTGAGGCTGGTGCCAAAAGCTCCTTGTTTTGTGGGTCCAGGATGGCCTCCGCGCACAAGGAGCAGACCTCGCAGGTGAACAAATCTCCCTCGGGGTATGCCTCGTGCACATGCAAAGAGAGACCCAGTCTCAAGAAGCCTGCACGCTTCTTCTACCCTGCTACTGCCATCGCTACTCAAGAAGCTCACGCTATCTTTTTGGCTCCAACTATTTAGCTCCGTTTTTTTCAAATTAGTTGAGTTAGGCATACTTTCAATGTTTTCAATGATGATGGGACTTACCTTAAATGTCCTTTTGGATTTACTATATTAAATGGGTCTTTTTGCCTCTCAAAAAGGTATTAAAGAACAAGAAATTAAGGTGTGCATTCATAAGAGTTTGATCCTCTTTGAATCTTGATGTGAAGTGTTGATTCAATGAATTTTTTTTTCATATTTTTATTTGTGAAAGAGTGCTTTCATTTAAGGGCCTCATAAAGATCTATTTTATTCAAATATTTTATTATTTTCTATTCTTATAGACTTATTGTTTCTTATGCACTCAAATTAAATGTTGTTTTGTTTGAGTTTATCAATGGGTCCTTTTATTTTGTTGTTGGCCTGCTAAAGCCTTAGTATCCATATGGGTGAAGGTAGTTCAAATTTGTTTGCTTGACATGTGTCCCTTTAAAAAGTGAAGAGAAAGAAAGAATTTCCTTTCAAATGCTATTTTCCAAAGCTGCTTTCATTTTTTTGGCATGCTGAAAAAGACTAAAGAACAAAAGATTAAAGAGGCTCCATAGGAGTTTGATCCATATATGATGCGAAGTATTGGTTCAATTTTTTTTTTTTATACTCTCACTTGTTAAGAGTCCTTTTATTTAAAGACTTTGCCAAGATTCATTTTATTAAATTACTTTATTATTGTTTATTCTTATCATATCTATCTTTTTTAATGACATCATTAATATATTCTTTTGTTTTAGTTTTTAATGTGTTTTTATATATTATTGTTTCTATTTTATTTGTTTTATTTTATTTTGTTTTCAAATAATAATATGTAATGTGTACCTTTCACCTTATTAATTAAGTGGACCTGTTTCTAATATATAAACCATTCAAGATTATGGTTGGGTTCATGAGAGCGGATAAAAGACATTCAAAAAGGAATGTGCCTTCACCATGGAGGCTGTCCATTGGCACAAAAGGAAATTATACTTCTTTGGACTTACAGAAAAAATAGCAAGCCTTCTTTCTCTCGGAAGAGTAGCTCTATCCTCCGCTTTTTAGCACGAAACCTGGATTGGTGTGAATAAATTGAATCCTACAATTACCTACTCAACAACACTACCACTACACTACAACTCATTGGACGTCAAAATCGTACATATTAAATTTTATAGAGCTACCTCCATCCCTTGTGAATGAAGAGAGAGGTGGAAGAAGAGTACAAGGTTTTTGTTGCCGACTCTTTGTGTATTTAGCTTTCATATTATAGTAAATAATATAATGTATATTTTTTTTCATTTTATTTTGTTTTCAAATGATAATGTGCAATGTGCATCTTTCACCTCATTATTTAAGTGGTGCCTTTTGTAATATATAAACTATTTGTGATTATATATGTGGATAATATAATTTTATATTAGAACAAAGTAAAAATTTCATGTGATTGTAGCTACTCATTTAAAATTACTTTCCATAAATCTCATTCCTCCCTTAACTTAGCAGGCCTTCGTGCCTCTTCACCTTGTTTTTATTTGATTTCAATTTCATTCTATTTTGTTTTACAATGCCAATGTGCACATTTCTTGTTGTTTAAGTGGGACCCTTTGTAATATAAAAAATATTTGTGATTATTTCTATATAATGGACAATATAATTTTATATTAAAACACAACAAAAATATTGACATGTGATTGTAGACATTAATTTTAACATACTCCCCATTAATCACTTCCCCTCTTAACTTCATCAACCCTAGTGACTCTCATCCCCTTGTTATTTCATCTTTCATTTCACAACTTGATATGGCTTGACCTTTCTTGCATTCTATTCTTTTAGAATGCCAAAGTGAAGCTTCACCTTGTTAGGCATGCTTCCAAAAGACTTTAGAGAACAAAATATTAAACAATATATCCATAAGAGTTTGATCCCATCATGTGAGGACCTTAGTGTTCGAGAAATATATGCTTGAGTGTAGCCTTGAGTCGGTTGAAAATCAAGACTAGCCGGTTACAAAGGATGGTAGAGGGAACAAAAACCCAATAAAATATAGTAGAAGATACTTCAAACATCTTGCAAATTTGGAAATTTCTTCTAGTATTTTTAGTTTGCATTTGTATAGGGAGGAAACTTGTCACATAAGCAAAAAGACTTTGTAGAACACCGTGTGAGGCATTGATAAAGGGTTCTTTCATTTAAGAATTTAAAAAAAAACACTAATTTTTGTTTTTATTTTCAATGCTTATTAAATCTATCTTTTATTATGTTACAAAAATATTAAATATTCTTTTGGTTTAACTTTAGATATGTTTTTTTATTTTATTTTGTTTCAAGATGCTGATGTGCAATGTGCACCTTTTATCTTATTATTTGAGTGGGGTCTTTTGTAATATATAAACCATTTGTGAGTAGGAGGTACCAGTTGGAAGAAAAAAAAGGCCCATTAGTGGAGGTGATACCTAAGGAGATTTAGAGGTAGAGGAGTCAGAAGGGGGAGGCAAGCCACATGGAGGCAATGTCTCCCATTTAGGGATCTCTCTCTCTCTCTCTCTCTCTCTCTCTCTCTCATCGCAGAGTAGTGGTAGGGATGCTTCATAAAGCATAGGCGAATAGAAACCCCCCCTTCTCTCTCTCTCTCTCTCCTCTCTCTCTCTCTCTCTCTCTCACTCATTGCAGAGTAGTGGTAGGGATGCTTCATAAGGCATAGGCGAATAGAATTCTCTCTCTCTCTCTCTCTCTCTCTCTCTCTCTCTCTCTCTCTCTCTCTCTCTTCAGTCCATGAATGTCGAGGGACGCTTAGGTGCAAGCTTGCAAGGTGGACTTGCAGGCTTGCAGGGATGCATTGAGAGGTAGGAAAGGGTAGCACGTAGGTGGGAGAAGGTTCTGGCGACATGAGCATGAGGTGAGGACTAGGCAATGAGGACAAAGGAAATCCAGAAGGCATCTTTCTATTAATGTATTTTATTTTAAGCGATCCAATATGACCCGCTTTGTATAAACAAATAAGACAATTTTATATTAAAACACAACAAAAATTTCACACGATTGTAAGCACTTATTTAAACTTACTTTCCCTCATGTCCCTTGAACTTAGCATGCCTTCGGGCCTCTTCACCTTTTTTAAATTAGTCAAATCTTGTAGTGCACATCTTTGGTGAATCAATTCTCTTTCACTCTCTCTCACTTTTGGCTTTGGGGGGTCATTTCTTTCGGGCAAGTTTTGAGGGGGTCATTGAAAACTGCTAACCCCCTCTAGTGAGGGGTCCCCTAACTCTTTTTTGTCGAAGGCTTGTTTGAAACCAAAAACTTAGATTAAAAAATGGTACTCCTTTCTCCTTTTTCCTAAGACACGTTTAAACATGTCAACAAGTTTTAAGCATTCATGATGGAGACTTTTACTTTTCCATTCTATTTGCAAAGATCTTATGCATTTGGTTTCCATCTCATTGTGTATTGATGATTAAAATTAAGTTAATTCCTAAAATATCACTTATTGTTTATGGTCTCGTATTTCCTTTTTTTTTTTTGCCATACTCACAATTGTGAGTTGAGAGAATTTATATTAACCCGATAAGAATACAACAACCCCCAAGATGAAGGATGGTCCCTCTCTCTATATCAAATGTGAGTATTTTAGCGACATGTTGCATACAAGAGAAAAAGGAAGGAAGGAAGGAGAGAAAGAGAGGGAGGGAGGGAGGAGAGTAACTTTAATGTCTTAGAAATAATCCAAAGAAACCTCAAAGATCTTTTCGACAAGCCTTGAACTCAAAGCTTGTTATTCTACGTGTGTGTGTGTGTGTGTGTGAGTGAGAGAGAGAGAGAGAGAGAGAGAGAGAGCATTTTTCACACATCAATTTTACATTGACAAGTTTTATATTTTAGGACCTTGTTGACAAATCGAATCTTGAAGTTTCAATAAATAAGATAGCATATTAGTTTAGTTTTTAATTAGCTCGTTATATTTATTATGCCTTTGTCTATATATGGGTATCCTCCATGAATAGTGTAAAAGGACTATCTTTTTGGCCTTCCAAAGAAAGACCTTTATTAGCCTATAAAGGCTTTAGTATCCATATGGATGAAAGTAGTTCAATTCTTGTTGTTTTAGATGTGTCCCTTAAAAGAGCCTTGAAAGTCTTGAAGAGAAAGAAATTATTTCCTTCAAATGATCTTTTCTAAAAGCTTCATTCTTTTTTTTTCCTTGGGGAGGAGGTGCACAAATGATTTGAAGTTTGATCCTTAAAACACTTTTGATTCTATTTTGTGTACCACAAATCATTTTAAGCTTATGAATTAAACTAAATTCCACAAAAGCATGGCACATTGGATATAGGCCACCCCTTTATATTTAATAAAATAAAAATCTTTAGACTTTCCAATTGCAATTAGCTTTTCATATTTTACACCCTTCAAGTTTGCATCTTAGATGTTTTGAAAGGAGTTTTTATTTTTTCCAATTGTGGAGACTTGATCACTTTGAAATCAGAACATTTGGTGAAGGGTTTGAAATTTTTTTTGTATCCAATTTGAACCAAAAAATGCAAAGTTCTTTTTAGTCATGCCAAAAAGAGTGAGGGAAGGAAAGGCAATGCACTTTGTACATGCCAAACATATGTTAATGTCAACTTTTCATCTCATATTGTAAATATTAAACCCAACATCCATTTTTGAATCTCTCTCTCTCTCTCTCTCTCTCTCTCTCTATATATATATATATATATATATATATATATATGTGTGTGTGTGTGTGTGTGTGTGTGTGTGTGCACGCGCGCATAGACAAACAATTAATAGCTCAAAGTTTTTAGAACGTGAATTTCTAAGCTTTGTAACTTTTTGACGAAAGATAATTACCTTTTTTTTGTACCTTAATTGTTATGGATGAAGTTTGTGCACTTTTAATAATAAATAACAATTAATAGATTAACTTTATAAATCTACCCTTCACATTAAGGACTAAGTAAAAAGTTTCTTTTAAACACTACCCCCCCCCCCCCCCCCCCCCCCCCCCCCCCTCTCTCTCTCTCTTTTTGGCGGAGATCATGATGAGCTTTTATCTTTTTAAAATAGATTTTTCACTCCCATGATCTCTCAATAGTCACTTTGTTGCCTTTTGAAGGTCCCTGGGAAGACTTCACCTTGTAAAAAAAGAAGAAGAAGCAAAACTCACAATTGTGAGTGAATTAAATTCATTATCCCAAATAATTACAAGGTCTTGTCATGCTCGTGTTGAGCCATGGCGTCATCCAGGGATCATAATTACATCGGCTAGCAGAACAACCATCCCAACCAACTCGCCCCTTATCCTTGATACATAGGGTCCATTATCATGTTCTTCTGAGATCTTTTACTTACCGATAGCCAATATTTTCCCCAGGCCTAGGGAATTCAGGTGGTCCTGCCTTCCTAAAATCGTCCGATACTTCTTCTTACTTAAGACTTCGCCTTGTTTTCTAAGCTTAAGGGCACATATCTCTTTGTCCAATACTCTATCGTAGTATAAGCTCAAAAGTTTGAGGAGACAATTTTTGGCTTTCTAAAAGAAGCCTTAGAGAAGAGTTAGGTTAGGCATACCTTCAATGTTTTCAATGATGATTCAGACTTACCTTAAAAATTATTTCAGTTTTAAAATAGTAAATAGATCTTTTTATTTCATCTTTCATTTCACATTGTGACATGTCTTGACTTTTCTTGCATTCTATCGTTTTAGAATGTTAAAGTGAAGCTTCACCTTGCATATTTTTAGTAAATTCTATAGAGAGATACACACACACACATTGATGAATTCTTTTTATTTTACATTTCATTTCACAGCCTTACATGGCTTGACTTTTATTGCATTCTATAACTTAATTCTAGTCAATATTAGGGGCAAGTCTCTTTTATTAAGCGACGACAGTTGGCCGAGTAGGGGATACCGTCTGGGGAAAATGTTAAAAACATACGAATCTTAGTTGATACCTCTGGTAGCAAAGAGCGAGATAGTGGCGACGTGTGCGATATTTGATGCGAGACATTAGCAAGGCTAGAGGAAGCAAACTAAGAAGGTATGAGACAGAAGTGTAGCGCGCAAGGAAGGCACTCGTACATGGATTTTATATATATATATATATATATATATATATATATATATATATATATATATATATATATATATATATTAATATGTAAGAATTCTCCATGTTGGCAGCATCAGCCCGATACTGGGTTGGTTACAGTAGGAGTCTCTAATGCAATGGAGCAGCACATGTGAGTTCGAACCTTGCGCATAACTTTTTAAAGGGTTAACGGGAGGTGAGTGTTCCAGCCTTGGCATAAGGAGATGAATCTTTTCAATTAATGAATATAATATTAAGGCTGCTAGTAGTAGGTGATAGCCATTTAAAAATGCAAAGAAGCAAACAAAAAATACTAGCATTAATTTTAAATATGCAAGATTTTTGAACTATTTTCTCTCATATTTCATCAATTTTTCTTCCCTTACCATGGTTTGTAAACGGCTAGTCTTGATTTTCAAGCGACTCAAGGCTAAGCTGAGGCAATCCTTTCCTGAACAATAATTTTCAGTTAAACTCAACCTAATGATTTTATCACTTTCTTATTGTTTTGAAAAGCCACCGCGACCCTTTTACTTGTTTCACGTACAATTAGTTGTGTATAAAAGACCCTCAAAAGGATTTTCTGAGTTTTGGGTTGTATAAGAGAAACTTTTAGTGTTGTGTTGGGTTAGGGAGATTTTCATTGTTTTCAGTGCATGATGGAGGCTTACCTTTCATTTCACATCCTGACATGTCTTTACTTTTCTTGCATTCTATCGTTTTAGAATGATAAAGTGAAGCTTCACTTTACATAATTTTAGTAAATTTTACACACACACATATATGTTTTTATTTGCATTCTATTGTTTTAGAATTCTAAAGTGAAGCTTCACCTTGTAATTCTAATAAATTCTACACACACACACACACACACATTAATTAGTTCTTTTTATTTCACCTTTCATTTCACAACTTCACATGGCTTTACATTTTTTGTATTTTATAGCTTGATTCTAGTCAGTGTTAACGTTCTAGAAAGTCTCTTTCATTAAGCGACTGTTGATCAAGTTTCCTCTTCACAAAGAAGAAAATCGAAAATACTAACAAAAATTTTGAGATTTGCATAATTTTTGGACGACTTTCTCACATATTTCATCGGTTTGTCTTCTTCTCACCATGATTTGCAGCTAACTAGTTTCGATTTTCAATTGGCTCAAGGTTAAGCTGACGTAATCCTTCCCGAAACACTGATTTAATTCAACCTAACAATTTTATCATTGTTTTTGAAACCCGTCGTGATTGTTTTTTTCGGAATGTACTTCTTTCGAACAAAAACTGTGCATGTTCTGGCGGGTTCGTTTATGTGAGCGTGACCATGGGGGAGGACACTCATCAGCCTCCAGAGACGGAGGGGGAGGACGTCGATGAACTCTCTCGCCGCCATGTCCAGTTTCGCGTGGAGAATACTGTCTTATCGGACCATCTCACGGTGAGTGAAAACAACAACAACCACCCCCCCCCCCCCCCCCCCCCCCCCCACACACACACACATACACACACACACACACACACACAAAAAGAGAGAGAGAGAGAGAGCGAGCGAGAAAAGCAGAGAATACCATCAGTGAGTGTTCTATTTAAGATATCAAGAAAAATACACACGACCAAAAAACACGAAACTGAGAGTTTGTTCATTTGGAAAGTGGAGATGCACTGATGCTAAGTGAAGTACGATTGGTGCTCAGTGAATACTTCCAGGTGACATAAAGGAGGAGTGTTTACTGGAGGTTTTACAGGTACTTGGGTTTCATAGGGCAAGGGTTTCTGTTAAATTTTGGCTCCCACCCCAGCCTATTCTGGTCATGTTGATTAATCACATCTTGGTTAATCATAAGATGACTAATCATTGTGTACCAGGTTGGAATCCCTAATGCAGCAATGCTTTAAAGTAAACCTGTTGCAGTTGAAGCTCTTCTTCAAGCCTCTGAATGTTTTCACTGACTCAAAGTCATTGCATGTTTTTGCACAGGTTAGCTATATACTGTATGTACATGCACCATACTAGTGCTCAGGTAGAGCGTCGATGCTGACAAGTTTGCGATTAGTGAGTTGAAGTTTGATCCATACTTGCAGATGGCATGGGACAAGATTTTACTGTCAAGTTAGTTTTTGTGATCATCCGTCTTCCCCAGGTAGTTGGAGGCTTTCCCCTACCCATTGGCCGACCATGGCTGTGGGAGCCTGTGGCACACCAAGGCACAAAGACAACTTGGTGGTGCAATCTGTCCGACACTTGTATACCCTGGTGCTTAGTGAAATTATGTCTTTTTTTAAAGCATATCACAGAACAACGAACAATTTCAGCCTGGATGACATCTAATGTATGTTGTCTGTGAAAGCATGTGAGAAAATACAGGTTGTTACTAAATAATCTTGCAGTGCCATGTACAGAATACTCACATACGAAAATTTCCCCTTTTTAGCGGCTTATTACTCGTAAGGGAACCGACCATTTCCATCTCCAATTGGAGGCATTGGAGGAGGACATCAGACAGACGGAAGATGGGTCTGAGGCTCGAAGAACAAGCAGATCTAGTCTTAGAGTACCCCCTGAAGATGGCATTGAGAGCATTGGGAGAGATTCTAGAATGGGGAGCTTACGTCGAAGCAGCCAACGGGGGTCATTAAAGGCTCAACCAACATCACCACCTGAGCTGCTGATTCCCTTGAGTATGGAGGAGAAAAGTGAGATTGCTGAGGATGAGTGTGCAGCTGTGAAGCTTCAGATAGGACGATATCGAGATGAGAGTGAGCGTATCTTAGATGACATAAATGCAGTGATTGAGGAGACAGAGCTAAGCATTGGAGAGATCAAGAAAGAAACAAATAGCTTTCGTAGAGAGGTAATGTTCGAGGCAGAGATGCGGCATTCAAAGTTTGCCAGTACTGATAGGATTTTGAGGTATTTCATTCGCTTATAAATTCAGTTGTGGCTAACAAACAACTAAAGACAGATTCTTGGATCAGTCACGTAAGTTAAATTTAGTTGAAAAAACATTGTTAAATTTGGCAACAAGAGACCTTGTTTGGTTGAAAAATATTGCATTGGTTTTGAGTCATCTCCACTGGTCTGGGGATTTTAAAAGCAGGCTGCACTTTTTGGGGATTGGTCTTTAGCTCTGTAGTAGTTTCACAAACCAATATTGCACTTTGTAAAGGAGAAATAGGCAGCAGGACGTATCGAACAATATCCATGATTCATGGAGCAATCAAGTTAAATGTCCTTTTTCAGGAATGGAACAAAACCTTGGACTTAAAAAGCAACTTAGTGCAAGGAAGCTTATAGTTAGAGCCCTGATTATGTGATTGGGTGGAGCCAGAATAGAATTGAGTTTGACAAAGAGCTGGTTGCTGAAATTTCTGGCAGAGTTTAAAATGAGAGATTCTTCATTAACAATCTTGACAACATACAATGTTTCAAATCATCTGCAAGTCGGAGATGTCTTTTTGCTAAGAATGCTCTTTCTATCTTCACGAAAGATTAGTACGAAACATCCAGCCACCTGCTTGGAAAGAAGTACGATCACCCAGCATGGGCTTCCATGGGGCCAAGAGGGAAAAATTTATATCAAGGGAGGCAGCAGTGTAGTGGAACAAGGAGTAATTAAGTGGTGTATTAGCAATTTAGCCAGCACATAACAACAAACAGGCATGCTGTTGTAGATCTAGATTGCTTTCTGGTGACTTTGCGTGTAGGAAAGTGGGACTCATGTGCTTCACAGATGGTTGAAGAATCTCTACAAGCTGCAAGTCCCGAGCGCATGGATCCCTCCACGCTGGCATCTAGCTGATTCCTCAAAGGTTTGAGGGGCTAGTCTATGTTGCAAGGGGATGTTTTTCAATGGGCCTGTCAATGACAAACAATGATTTCTCAAATGTAAATTGTCCAGACTCCTTACACCCCACCATTCTTCATCTTTGCCTCAAATGGCGTACATCTGTATGCGTTGCTCTGGAATCGTGGTAACATACACTGTCTAGTGGTATAACTTCAAGAAGAGATTCTCCTCTTGCAGAGCCACATGAAGAGGCAAAAACTCTGCTATGTGTATTGCTTGACTGCCTTTGACTGCCTTGCAAGCAAATATTGTAGTTGCCTCAACAACCTTTTTGGAAAGTCTAGCTACCCAATCCCAATCCTACATGGGTGAATAACCATGTCAAGTGAGATTTGCCGAGGTGAACTTTTTAAAAGAGCGAATCTCTTTGTCACAAAATGATGACGTGGCATACCGAAAATAGGAACTAACAAAGAATAAGTTGTACCAACTTATGGTACCCCTCCGAAGGGGCCCAAAGGGACAAAAAGGCAAAAATTGTGCAATGCATGCTGGCGGTATGGACAGCCCGCGAATCGCGTTGACTGTTGGCGTGGCATCGTACAAATTTCTGGATTTTGCATTAGCTGCTGGGCAGCGCTAGCTTTTGGGGCAGATGCTTTTGAGACTAAAGCTTTTCATGTGATTGCTTTTGGGGCTCTACTTTGGGCATCCTTCGTACTGTTTATAAGAGCCCTTGGGGCCTCACTCTGCAGAGCATTCAATGCTTTTGGGGCTCTACTTTGCCAAGGCATGATGTAAAAGTCCTCGTGCCTGAAATACCCCTGACAATGCAAACATAGTTTGCCAATGATAGGTGTAATGGGCCATCCCGTCTGGGTGCCGATAGAACATTCTCAGCCTGTGGCCCCATTTCCTTGGGTGTAATTCCAAATCGAGCCGCCAATTCGGTCGAAGTTTGCCTTGGCTTCTCCATGCTCTGCAAAGTTCGGTACTTTCGTTTATTTGATCATAGTCAGCGGTCCCCACAAAATCTGGTACCAATCCTGCTTTTGTCTTTCCTTTTCTTCCGCGCTCGGCTGCTGCTCTGTAACTCTCGCTTATCTTCTAGTGGTCCTTTGATTCATCTTCTTTTCAAGAGTTCAGTCCAGCTCTTTGTGCGAGTATAAGTTCCGCTTTTCTGCACTTGTCTATCCTTTTAGCTTTCCTCCTGACCTGAGAGGAGAATCAATGGCCTCACGCCATCTCGAGTAAATCTCATCAATCGGGTAATCCTTCAAGTGTCTCGCACATCTCGGGTCTCTAGAGTACTTGATCAATCTTTTCACACGTGTTAACCTGCAGTTGAGGTTTGTACTTCGCTCTAGCAAATTTCTCTACCCAAATCTTCATTCTTTCCCTCAGTTTCCACACCCGATTTCAACTTTTCTTTGTCTCTCTCCCCCCCCCCCCCAAGAGGTGTTATCTTCGTTAAATTCTCCGCGAGAACCCATGTGTAATCTGGAGTTCTCTATGGCTTATGCCCTGTAAGACAGAGCGATGAAGACGGGAGCACGCCCGATGCGGGATGTAGTAAGGGTGGGAGTGGCTAATAAGTCCAAGGTCGAGACACGAAGATTCTTTCACATACAGATAAAATCTCGACTGTTCTGTCGTGTTCTCCTCAAGAATTTGTGCGCGCTGCAAAAGGGATCGGATCCTTCGTAGAAGAAGAATCTATCTAAGCTCTGATGCCACTGTAATCGGCTTGGATACTCCAAGCGAGAAATCAATAGCAACACACTAACAGAAACTTCAAAATCACTGAACTTAGAGAGAGAGAGAGAGAGAGAGAGAGAGAGAGAGAGAGAGAGAGAGAGAGAGAGAGAGAGAGAGAGAGAGAGAGAGAGAGAGAGAGAGAGAGAGAGTCGAAGTTCCGTGCCCATAAGCATCGGCCCCAAAGACTGGCGCCCCTTTCAGTATTTCTTTATTTATTGATCTCAACAAGGTATAACTCTCGAGGGACCTCTGCTCTCAAACTCTGCATCCAGATGTTCTGGAGAGTGAGGCCCCAAGGGCTCTTATAAACAATACAAGGGATGAAGGGTGTGTCGTCCTCCTAGGAATCCTTTGGTTCCACAAGAACAACGTTGCGGTCGACTCTAGGGCAAGGATGGCCATCTTGAAGAATGAGAAGGGCAAAGAGATTGTACTTGATGTAAAACAGAAAGGCGAGTCCGTCCCACTTGATGAAATCCAATTTTTTTGTTTATTCGATCTTCTTGAAAGAACTGCATGATGATCAAAGGTCAAATATGTGTGACCTCGACAAGGAACGACAAGAATTTTTGCAAGCTCAACTTGACTGTTTCCATGAAGGCTTACCAAGAGAGTTACCTCCTGCATGTCCAAAAGATCATACGATTGATTTGATTCCCGGTAGGACACCACGGAATCAGCCACCTTACCGATTTAGCCGAGCCCAAAATGAAGAAATATTGAACCAAAACAGATTCCCCATTCCGAGGATCGATGATATACTCGACAAACTTTAGGGTTCTAGAATCTACTTGCTTTAGCCGAATTAATCCAAAGAGTGGTTATCATCAGATCTGAATTGCTCCTGGAGACGTCTACAAGACAACTTTCACGATGACTTTTGGTCTGTATGATTATTTGGTGATGCCATTTGGCCTTACGAATGCTCCACCTACATTCTACCGCATGATGGATAGGATTTTTAAAGAGTACCGATCACTTGTGGGCATTTTCTTTGACGACATCATTGTCTTCTCCAAGAGTGAGGCAAAGCACATACACCATATGTTACAAGTTTCTAGACACTGCGACAACATAAACTGATTGTAAATGCGGAAAAAAAAGCAAGTTTTCCTTGCGAGACACTTTTTGGCACACGTCGTCTTAGCGGAAGGTGTAAAGATGGACCCGATCAACATTGAGACCATTTGTCATTGGTTCGATTTGAAGAATGTTCATGAAGTTCGAAGCTTTTTGGGTTTTTGCTCCTATTATCGGCGGTTCATTCGAAAATTTGCAGAGATAGCTTCACCGTTGCATGTGTTGACTCAGAAAGGGGTTCCTTTCACTCGGGGACCGTCAGAGATTGTAGCCTTTCAGATTCTCAAGGAAAAATTGACAACCGGACCAATATTGACTTTACCAAACTTGCCAAAGCCATTTGAAGTTTATTGTGATGCTTGTGGTCGCAATCTGGAGCAATCTTGATGCAAGAAGGCCATGTCATTGCTTATAAGAGTGGAATGTTTTCACGTCCTAAATTGGTTGCACAAACTTATGAGAAAGAGCTTTTGGCAGTTATCCATGCTCTTACTCAGTGGCGACACTTTCTACTCGGAGCTGATGTTCCTGTCTTCATAGACCATCAGAGTTTACGCTACTTGTGGCAGAAGCAGCTTTCGGAAAAGGAGATGAGGTGGGTTAACATCCTGTCACATTCATTTCAAGACAGTCAATGTTCAGGGATAGAAGAATTTAGTGGCAGATGTGTTGTCCAGAAAGCCCTTGGTTCTGGCTATTTCCGCGATACATCATCGAAGCTTCGAGGATATGGTAGATCAGTATCGTGATTTTGCAAATATCTTTCACCGGATACAGAGTGGAGAGACAGTTGTAGGCTATTCTATATGGGACGGCTATTTGATGCGGAAAACGATGTTGTGTGTTACACAGTCTTTGAGGGAAAAGGTCTTGACAAAGTACCATTGTCCACCTTTTTCAAGCCACCGCAGCATAGATACCACCTTGAATGTTGTTGAGCGTTATTTTTACTGGTCGAGGCTCAAAAAGGATGTCGATGAGTTTGTTCGCAGTTGTTTAGTATGCCAAAAAGTCAAGTTTGACAGGCATAAGGCACTAGGACTTGGAACGTGGTGCCCGCCTTGTGACAGTGGTATCAGAGCATGTCACAAATTGCTGATGTGTCAAGACACTGAAGAATGGAGCTGACTTGCAGATCCCGGCCGAGGGGCCTTGTAACCGGCCTGTTAACTTCAAAAAGGGCGGTAGACTTTACTTCAAACCTTGATTTAGCTTTCACCCATTATTAGTCGTCTATTCCATCTGTGCTATAATGACACAAGAGAGGGGAATGGGATACAGATGCTAGAATGCATCTGTATGCAAGTCAGACACCAGATTGGCCCCTAAATAGGCGCCCCTTTCGGTATTTCTTTATTCTTTAAAAGAGGGAATAAAAGCTGTGGTTCCTTACAAGCTGCCCCGCACAATCTGGGCTGAATTTCTTTGTCCTGGCCCGATTTCGGCAGCATAACTGTACTAGGACCCTTCACAGTCAGTATCCCCACGCATTAGATGACTTTCCCGACGCATACGAACACTTTGCAAAACCTGGCGAGAATCTGCAGCACGCTGAATTCTCTGTTTTCTGCCCTGAAAATGCGCCAGATCACCTATACAGCGGTCCCCTTGCGTCCCCGAACCTCCTGGGGGTATTAGGGTCCGTTTAGGGCCAAAACCCTAAACCTGCAAAAATACACAGCAGGCTGTAATTCCCTGTTTTGGGCTCCGTTTCGCGTGCCGGTCGCATTTGTAGCAAGACCTCGAGCTCCCGCACCTGTAGGGCTACTTGCCCTTTGAATCGGACAAGATTTCGGGCGTGAAACCTCTCCGAATTCACCTATACCTGCGGGGGATTAGCCGCTAGCTATTCCAGTACCTGTGCAAGAGGCTCTTGCCTCGGCAATCGCGGATGAACCCACACAACTGTACATTGGTCAATCTGATGAGCCCACTAGAGGGGCATAACCATAAAGAATAGGGGAGAGAGAGAGCAGTGAGAGGTGTGCAGGTCATGACATCCTGCACCTCACTGTACATAGAGGGTAAGCCAGCACTCCATTGAAGCTCTCCCACCTGTGTCAGCACTCAAAAACGAGCTCACAGCTGAAAATCATGTTTTTGCCTTCTCTTTAAGCAGTAAACTTGCCTCAGAGTGCCAAGTGTCACTCATTTGTGCATTTTCCCACTCTAGACCCTCGGGTCTAAAAATATCTCACATGCAGCCTCTGTTGACTTGGCCACAGAGTAACAAAATGATCCCCATGTCAAACTGCACGTAATGATGCGAAGACATTTTGCCGTCAAAAATAGCAGTCCCTAAAATTTAGGAGTTTCTAGTGCCATTACATTCTTCTAGGTCATCTGACCCTCTTTGTACATTGCAGCCACACCCATAACTGAAATGTAGGCTATGTAGCAAAGGATTCGGCTTTGGCTGGCCAATGACCCCACTTTGGCTAACCATAGTCCTTGTCCAACCTTAGTGCTCTTTAGCCCTCAGGCCTAGACTCTCTCTGAACAGTTCCACACTGGCTATGCAATGCAGGGCAGTTAGATTTCTAGAGGGGTGTTTCCAAAAGGTAAAAACGAAATTCCCCAAAGAAAGAGAAAATAAATAAAAATGGAATTGCCACTGGCTGGTGACATACCCCCTCTTCTTGAAATCTCAAACGTCCTCGTTTGCACCTATGTCGTACATGCTTACAGTCAACACTCGGGTGTATTCAACACCTGTCGACACATGCACGACACATACATGCTCATTGTCAACCCTGGTGTATTCAACACCTCGTCGACACATGTATTGCCTGCGTGTGAACCCTGTCCCAATGACGTAGTGGAAGCGTCACACTTTGCCATTGCTTTGAGTCCATAACTTTCCAATGACAAAATGGAAGCGTCACATTTTGTCACTGTCTTTTAGTACACGTTGGATCCAGTAACCTTTAGAGCATACCCAAACCGACAATTTAAGAATGCAGTTACACATGTACTCTTCAATAGAAATAATTGTTGTACCCTTGACAAATTGACAAGAAATACTCACTTCTATAGCACTAAACAAACTTTTGGACATTCCATAAGAGCAATTGCCAAGCTGACAATCTGTACAGCTCTAACATTCATGTAACATGCACTTCATTTGAGCTCACTGTAAGTAACATGTACATCATTTCTTTCAGAAGCCATTGTCACAGTGACAATCCATGTAGCTCTGAATCTCAAGGAGTCAAGGTAGGTTGCAAACCAAGTTTTAAGTTCCCATACTTTTAGTGACTCTGCAAGTTCACTTTTTTCCATCCACTTGACATCCAGAGGTGAATAGCTTTTGAACTTTACCAAACAGCACCTTGCAACCTTGCCTTTTCTTTTCTTTCTTTATGTGCCAAAATCTGTTCCGGGACCAAGATCTCGTCAAGTTCCTCGACTTCCGGCTGATCTTCAGCTGGCATATCTTCTGGGACATCACCCACATAGGGTTTGAGAAGACTCACGTGAAACGCATTGTGAATCTTCCAACTCTCAGGCAATTTCAGCCTTTATGCAATATCACTGATTTGCATACTGAGCATCGAAAACAATCTTTCTCTGCTCTTCATCTTGATCTTTGGAGATTAACCTGTGATCTACCCTTATGCTGTCACTTTTATTGGGCTGAGAATTCTCTTTTTGACCCAATTTTGGCAGCATAACTGTAGTAGAAACCTTCACAACCAAAAATCCGCATATCCAGGTGATTATCCACGCATAATAGAGCACTTTTGCAAATCTGTCTTGGAAATTCAGCACACTGAATTCTCTGTTTTTAGCTCCTAAAATGCTCCAGATCACTTGTATTACTGTCCTCTAGCTTCCCTGAAGCTCTTGGGACAAATTTGATTTACACGAGATTTCTCGCAAGAAATCTTGTTAAATCATCCTGTACCTGTTTTGAATTAGCCTTTGGCTAATTTGGTACCTATATGAAATCATTCCAAGTGGAAGGAGTCTGTCCTTGTAACAACAGTGTACTCCACCACTGACTTGCATTTTTTTTCCAGAAAAGTGGCAGCTTTCCTGACTTTAAATGCTCCTTCCATCAAATGCTTTGTCAAACTGTTCGAGGAAAGAGAAAACCTTTATCCTCTCATCAAAGCCATTGAATGTGTCAATGGACTCACTGATCATTTTCTTTGTATGACTTTAGCTTATCCATTGACTCCAAATTGTCAAAAGAAACAGTTTGCATAATGGGTACACCTGTGGGAGCCATCTGTACTCCTGGCTAGTAACATGTTGATGTCCAGGTGTTATATTCACTGATGGAATTGAAAAACCAGCCATACCCAAGTTGCCTTGTGACACCCCAAACTGACCTTGTGTGCCCTGAAATCTTGGGTGCAAACCAATGTTTGCATACATGGGTTGGGCACCATGCCTTGCATACCCCTAAACATTGTTCCTGGCATGCCAAAACTGCCTTGAACTTGATGTGCTATTGATTGAAGATTGTATGAACTCCATAAATCTTGGATTTTCCATCAATTGCTTGAACATGGTCACAGCAGTAACAACCTGCAAAGCTTTCTCTGCTTGGCCTGAATCTCTCGCCAATTTCATGTGCAGTTGAAATAGGCTGCGTATCCTCTGAAGAGGAACCCTCTTCCTTGTGTTGCCATCCATCCTGTATCCAAAGAAAGACTCGTGGCCTTTCTCACCTGTAAATCCAAAGAAAGACTCGTGCCTTCTCAACTGTATCCAAAGAAAGAAAGACTTTCGTAGCCTTTTTCACCTGTAAATCCACTCGATCTACTTTCAAAACTCTCTGTGTTTTCAAGGGTCATCCCAAAACTCTTGTGTGTCTTTAATCCAAACTGCCCCAAGGCTCACTTTTTGAAAGGGAAAAAGTG